>NW_023994389.1:0-222500 GCF_015586225.1 Lucilia sericata | reverse complement strand
GGCAGTAACGCTTTAAAATTTCTCTAATTTTCGTTAAAATTTTAGCTAAAATCTAAAAGAAATCTCATAAATCTGGAAGAATTTTTATGCGGAATGGACATTATAGACCTTAAACTGGTCTTGTCTTTTTTTTTTGACATCATTTGACATTTGCTTGACATCAAATTTGCTAGAAAATAGAAGTATTTTAAAATATTGTTTTTAAAATTCACTTTACTTTTAAAATTGAAGTCCTTTAAAAAGGACACAGGATCACGAAATGAAAAACTAAAAACTCGGTTAATCCATTAAATTTATAGTTTCAGACATGTGCCATCCGGGTTGTGTTTAATTTGAGTGTCACACGGTCACATTAATATTTAAACCTTTTACCCCAATACTTAAAGTCTACCATTAAAACTTTTGCAAATAAATAGTTTATAGTTTAACTAAATATCTATAATGTTACTATAACTATCCAACTAAGTAAATACAAATTTATACATAACATACACTCTTATAACCTCTTTTTTTTTTGCAAATTATTTTGCTTTACAATATTAAATATTAAATAATGGTCATAACCTACATACATGTAAGTAAATACACATATAAATTTTAATAAGTCCTTAGTTAAAAATTGTTAACTCGAGTAAATGCATATTTAAAACCACAATTTGATTTAATGCAATAAACTAGAGCAAAAATAACATGATGGAAATAAAGTATAAATAAAACTTTAGTTTAGTTCGTTAGTTAGTTTCTCTATTTGTTTTTTTTTTGGCCAGAAAAAAAAAGCCAGGAAAGCAGCAGCAACAACAAAAACAATAATAAAAGTATAAAACACACACACAACCTGCAAGTGAGAGAAGTTGAAAAAAAGCTAACTGGACAGATAAAGTTTTTTTAATAGCTTTGTGGTAAAGGATATAACCTCACAATAGACTTAATAAATATACACAGACAAACAAAAACAAATAACTTTGGACAGACGGACATACGGAGGGATATATGGACAAAGGAACGAATACATGTATATATAAATATGTTTGGTTATGGTTATGTGTGCCTTGCATAAGTGTATAAATTTATATTGACCTTAAACAAACTCACGAAACTATTAACACTACAAAAAAAATATTTTATATGAATATTTTCCTATTAAAACGAGTTGAGTTTAAAGATAAATACTAAATATTTGTATGTGCAAGAGTAAGAGAAAAAGGGGATTAATTTACCATAAAGTGGTATTGAGATTGAGTATGTACATATAAAGTTTTCAGATATCCTCTACATTATTCACAGTTGGGTATGTATATATCTTAGGGTGGTGCTGTTTTTACAAGGCTAGTAAAAGCAGATATACTTTTTATTAAAGATATATTTTCAATTAATTTTCTTTATATAGAAAATGTTTGAGAAATTTTAAATTTAAAAATTAAAAATTTTCCCCAATTTCTCTTTTTATAGAAAATTTATTTAATTTTTCTTTCTTTAGAAAACTTTCAATAAAATTTTCTTTCTTTAGAAAATTTTCTATAAAATTCTCTTTCTATAGAAATTTTTGATAAAATTCTCTTTCTATAGAAAGTTTTTGATAAAATTCTCTTTCTATATGAAATGTTCGATAAAGTTCTCTTTTTATAGAAAATTTTCGATAAAATTACCTTTTTATAAAAACTTTTCCATAAAATTCTCTTTCTATAGAAAATTTTCGATAAAATTCTCTATAGAAAGTTTTCGAAAAAACTCTC
Source organism: Lucilia sericata (assembly GCF_015586225.1). NCBI lineage: Eukaryota > Metazoa > Arthropoda > Insecta > Diptera > Calliphoridae > Lucilia > Lucilia sericata. Next base: position 220,767 of record NW_023994389.1, on the reverse strand, counting down.
TTTCTATAGAAAATTTTCAATAAAATTCTCTTTTTATAGAAAATTTTCAATAAAATTCTCTTTTTACAGAAAATTTTCGATAAAATTTTCATTCTATAGAAAATTTTTGATAAAATTCTCTTTCTATAGAAAATTTTCAATAAAATTCTCTTTCTATAGATAATTCTCGATAAAATTCTCTATAGAAAGTTTTCGAAAAAATTATCTTTCTATAGAAAAATTTCGATAAAATTCTATTTCTATAGAAAATTTTCATAAAATTCTCTCTATAGAAAGTTTTCGATAAAATCCTCTTTCTATAAAAAATTTTCAATAAAATTATCTTTTATAGAAAGTTTTTGAAAAAATCTCCTTCTATAGAAAATTTTGTATAAAAGTCTCTTTCTAAAGAAAATTTTCGATAAAATTCTCTTTCTAAAAAAAATTTTCGATAAAATTCTCTTTCTAAAGAAAATTTTCGATAAAATTCTCTTTCTAAAGAAAATTTTCGATAAAATTATATTTCTATAGAAAGTTTTCGAAAAAATCTCTTTCTATAGAAAGTTTTCGAAAAAATCTCTTTCTATAGAAAATTTTCTATAAAAGTCTCTTTCTAAAGAAAATTTTCGATAAAATTATCTTTCTATAGAAAGTTTTCGAAAAAATCTCTTTCTATAGAAAATTTTCTATAAAAATCTCTTTCTAAAGAAAATTTTCGATAAAATTCTCTTTCTAAAGCAAATTTTCGATAAAATTCTCTTTCTAAAGAAAATTTTCGATAAAATTCTCTTTCTATAGAAAATTTTCGATAAAATTCTCTTTCTATAGAAAATTTTCGATAAAATTCTCTTTCTATAGAAAATTTTCGATAAAATTATCTGCAGAAAGTTTTCGAAAAATTTCTCTTTCTATAGAAAATTTTTGATAAAATTCTATTTCTATAGAAAGTTTTCGAAAAAACTCTCTTTCTATAGAAAATTTTCAATAAAATTCTCTTTTTATAGAAAATTTTCAATAAAATTCTCTTTTTACAGAAAATTTTCGATAAAATTTTCATTCTATAGAAAATTTTTGATAAAATTCTCTTTCTATAGAAAATTTTCAATAAAATTCTCTTTCTATAGATAATTCTCGATAAAATTCTCTATAGAAAGTTTTCGAAAAAATTATCTTTCTATAGAAAAATTTCGATAAAATTCTATTTCTATAGAAAATTTTCATAAAATTCTCTCTATAGAAAGTTTTCGATAAAATCCTCTTTCTATAAAAAATTTTCAATAAAATTATCTTTTATAGAAAGTTTTTGAAAAAATCTCCTTCTATAGAAAATTTTGTATAAAAGTCTCTTTCTAAAGAAAATTTTCGATAAAATTCTCTTTCTAAAAAAAATTTTCGATAAAATTCTCTTTCTAAAGAAAATTTTCGATAAAATTCTCTTTCTAAAGAAAATTTTCGATAAAATTATATTTCTATAGAAAGTTTTCGAAAAAATCTCTTTCTATAGAAAGTTTTCGAAAAAATCTCTTTCTATAGAAAATTTTCTATAAAAGTCTCTTTCTAAAGAAAATTTTCGATAAAATTATCTTTCTATAGAAAGTTTTCGAAAAAATCTCTTTCTATAGAAAATTTTCTATAAAAATCTCTTTCTAAAGAAAATTTTCGATAAAATTCTCTTTCTAAAGCAAATTTTCGATAAAATTCTCTTTCTAAAGAAAATTTTCGATAAAATTCTCTTTCTATAGAAAATTTTCGATAAAATTCTCTTTCTATAGAAAATTTTCGATAAAATTCTCTTTCTATAGAAAATTTTCGATAAAATTATCTGCAGAAAGTTTTCGAAAAATTTCTCTTTCTATAGAAAATTTTTGATAAAATTCTATTTCTATAGAAAGTTTTTGATAAAGTTCTTTTTCTGTAGAAAATGTAAAATTCTCTTTCTATAGAAAATTTTCAATAAAATTCTCTTTCTATACACAATTTTCGATAAAATTCCCTTTTCGAAAATATTCTCTTTCTATAGAAAGCTTTTGATAAAATGTTCTTTCTATAGAAAGTTTTTGATAAAATTCTCTTTCTATATGGAATTTCCGATAACATTCTCTTTCTATAGAAAGTTTTTGATAAAATTTTATTTCTATAGAAAATTTTCAATAAAATTCTCTTTCTATATACAATTTTCAATAAAATTCTCTTTCCATAAAATTTTCTTTCCATAAAATTCTCTTTCTATAGAAAATTTTGGATAAAATTCTCTTTCTGTAGAAAGTTTTCGATAAAATACTATTCTATAAAAAAATTTCAATAAAATTCTCTTTCTATAGAAAATTTTCAATAAAATGCTCTTTCTATACACAATTTTCGATAAAATTCTCTACATCAAGTTTTCGAAAAAATTCTCTTTCTATAGAAAATTTATGATTACATTCTCTTTCTATAAAAAGTTTTTAATAAAATTCTCTTTCTATATGGAATTTTCGATAAAATTATCTTTCTATAGAAAGTTTTCGATAAAATTCAATTTCTATAGAAAATTTTCCAGAAAATTCTCTTTCTATAGAAAATTTTCATTAAAATTCTCTTTCTGTAGAAAATTTTCGATAAAATTCTCTTTCTATAGAAAATTTTCAACAAAATTCTCTTTCTATATACAATTTTCGATAAAATTTTCTTTCTATAGAAAATGTTCAATTAAATTTTCTTTCTATAGAAAATTTTCAATTAAATTTTCTTTCTATAGAAAATTTTCAATTAAATTTTCTTTCTATAGAAAATTTTCAATTAAATTTTCTTTCTATAGAAAATTTTCAATTAAATTTTCTTTCTATAGAAAATTTTCGATTAAATTTTCTTTCTATAGAAAATTTTCGATAAAATTCTATTTCTATAGAAAATTTTTGATAAAATTTTCTTTTTATAGAAAATTTTTGATAAAATTTTCTTTTTATAGAAGCTTTTTGATAGAATTCTCTCTCTATAGAAAATTATCAAAAATTTTCTTTTTATAGAAGCTTTTTGATAGAATTCTCTCTCTATAGAAAATTTTTGATAAAATTCTCTTTCTATAAAAAATATTTGATAAAATTCTCTTTCTGTAGAAAATTTTTGATAAAAATCTCATTCTAAAATTTTTGATAAAATTATCTTTTTAAAGAAAATGTTTGATAAAACTCTATTTTGAAAGAAAATCATTGATAAAATTCACTTTTTAAAGAAAATTTTTGATAAATTTTCTTTTTGTAGAATATTTTCGATAAATTTTTTATATAAACTATATCCTGGTGTTTCCAGGATGAAATTTTCTATAGAATATCTTTTCTGGGTTTTCGTATACATATGTATGTAGTTGGTCATCTCCGACTACATTTTCCGGCTTGTTTTAATAATGAAAAAATATATTCCATACAACAGCAAAATAAATAAAAAAACATTTTAAAGTTTATACAAAAATACGAAAAAATATAAGTCACGTGCAGAACAATAAACTACAGAAACTAAAAGTGAACAAAAAAAAGACACAAAAAACATAAAAAATATCTTTTAAAAACCATAGAATATAAACAAAACATATGTATTCATACATGCAAATATACATAAAAATAATGCAAATATGAAAAATATGCTTTTGATTTATTGTCTACGAAAAATAATAAAAACTCATTCTTTCAGACACATGTTTTGTATTTAAGCATACATATGTTCACATATGCATTCATACACTCATGCTTAATATTATAGAAAAATCCTTAAAGTGTTCTTAAGTTTATATACGAAATGTCCTTAATATTGTTTGAAATATTTAAATACCATAAATAAATATTCGACGATGTTTTATTTTTTGTAAAAATGTCGTAAATTATGATCAGATGTGGTTGTTATGAAGTGGGCGTAGAAAGTGAGATAAATTATGATTTAATAGTGTAGTTATCGAAATAAACAAGATGGCACATTTAACGATGAATATATGTATTTATTACTTCAACAAGCTTTTACTGGGAGAGCTAAACGACTTTAGTTTTTATAATATTTTGTATGAATGATGAATGAATCAATTTCGATAAATTCTCTATTTTAGAAAATTTTTGATAAATTTACTCTTTAAGAGAATTTTTTAAAATTCTCTCGACTACGGAATTTTTAAAAGATTTTTCATGGAAAATTTTCAATAAATTTTTATTTTTATAGCAAATTTTATAGAAAATGTTCGATGAATTTTCTTTTTATACAAAATTTTCGATGATATTTTCTTTTTATAGAAAATTTTTGATGAATTTTTCTTTTTAAAGAAAATTTTCAATTAATTTTCTTTTTATAGAAAATTTTCGATAAAATTTTCGATAAAATTTTCTTTTCGTAGAAAATTTTCGATGAAATTTTCTTTTCAGAGAAAATTTTCGATGAAATTTTCTTTTCAGGGAAAATTTTCGATGAAATTTTCTTTTCAGGGAAAATTTTCGATGAAATTTTCTTTTCAGAGAAAATTTTCGATGAAATTTTCTTTTCAGAGAAAATTTTCGATGAAATTTTCTTTTCAGAGAAAATTTTCGATGAAATTTTCTTTTCAGAGAAAATTTTCGACGAAATTTTATTTTCAGAGAAAATTTTCGACGAAATTTTATTTTCAGAGAAAATTTTCGATGAAATTATCTTTGCAGAGAAAATTTTCCATGAAAATTTATTTTCAGAGAAAATTTTCGATGAAATTTTATTTTCAGAGAAAATTTTCGATGAAATTTTATTTTCAGAGAAAATTTTCGATGAAATTTTATTTTCAGAGAAAATTTTCGATGAAATTTTCTTTTATAGAAAAAGAAATTTTCGTTAAAAAAGAAAACTTTCGTTAAATATACTTTTTATAGAAAGTTTTCGTAAAATTTTCATTTTATAGAAAATTTTCGTTAAATTTTCTTTTTATAGAAAATTTTCGTTAAATTTTATTTTTATAGAAAATTTTCGTTAAATTTTCTTTCTATAGAAAATGTTCATTAATTTCTCTTTTTATAGAGAATTTTCATTAAATTCTCTTTTTATAGAGAATTCTCATTAAATTCTCTTTTTATAGAAAATTTTCATTAAATTCTCTTTTTATAGAAAATTTTCATTTTCTTTTATAGAAAGTTTTGGTAAAATTTTCTTTTTATAGACAATTTTCGTAAAATTTTATTTTTATAGAAAATTTTCGTTAAATTTTCTTTTTATAGAAAAATTTTCGTTAAATTTTCTTTTTATAGAAAAATGTTCGTTAAATTTTCTTTTTATAGAAAATGTTCATTAAATTATCTTTTTATGGAAAATTTTCGTTTAATTTTCTTTTTATAGAAAATTTTCGTTAAATTTTCTTTCTATAGAAAATTTTCATTAAATTCTCTTTTTATAGAAAATTTTCATTAAATTCTCTTTTTATAGAGAATTTTCATTAAATTCTCTTTTTATAGAGAATTTTCATTAAATTCTCTTTTTATAGAGAATTTTCATTAAATTCTCTTTTTATAAAAAATTATCATTAAATTCTCTTTTTATAGAAAATTTTCGTTAAATTCTCTTTTTATAGAAAATTTTCGTTTAATTTTCTTTTTATAGCAAATGTTCCTTAAATTTTCTTTTTATAGAAAATGTTCCTTAAATTTTCTTGTTATAGAAAATGTTCGTTAAATATTCTTTTTATAGAAAATTTTCGTTTAATTTTCTTTGTGTAGAGAATTTTCGTTTAATTTTCTTTTTAAATAAAATTTTCGATGAATTTTTCTTTTTATAGAAAATTTTCTTTAAATTTTCTTTCTGAAGAAAATTTTTGATGAAATTTTCGTTAAATTTTATTTTTATAGAAAATTTTAATGAAATTTTCTTTTATAGATTAATTTTTTTTTTGTATAAAAATTATTGTTAAAATTTTGTTTCAAGAAAGTTATCCCTGAATTTTCTTTATTCGAAAATATTAGTATTTTTTGGAGAAACCTTATGTTAAATTTTCTTTTAATAAGGAATATTCAATCGATTTTCCTTTGTGGATATTTCTCCATTGTTATTTTTTATATATTATAGATATCTATATCTATATTCATTAAGTTTAATGATAACATGACTTCTATAATTATAACTTACATCTTTAATTTAGAAGAAATTATTTTAATGGTTAACCCATTATTTGCAAATGAGAAACCATTTTAATTTAATTAGTTATGTACCTTAAAACGAAATACCTGACCCTGATTACACCAAAGTGGTGTTACAAATCTAAAATCAATATTAACTAGTCAAATATATAATTTATAATAATTTCCAAAAACAATTTTTTGTCCTACAAGCAACTAAAACACTTAAAATAATAATACATAGTAAACAAAAACAGAAAAATTATAATTTTCCAAGAAATGTTTCCTTAACGTTGTTCATTTATTTTACTCCCAACTGGTAATTAAATTACGGCCTTCTAACCAAACAAAAATGAAAAGTACTTTTACTCTTCCTTATTAATAACTAAACATCTAACTCTCGATTTACAGGTTATAATTTTAAACATTAAAACAAATAAATTGTTTGCATTCTTCTTGTGAGTTTCTACATGAAATCTTACGTCATCTACATATCTGTTGAATTGAATTGGTTTATTGGAAAACATCTATGGTGTAATTTGAGTTATAGGTGTATGCATATACGCATTTACATTATACATTTCACTTAATAATTTAATATGTTGGATATATTGACAGAGAACGGTAAAGGGTGTGTACAATTGTTTGTTTATTTATCCATCATCAGATGAATATTATTTATTTAATAAATACGTTAATTTGTGTAGACAAGTTGGGTTTTTCTTTGGCTTGACTTTTGATGGTGAAAGCACACACACACACATACTTTCAACGAACGTAAAAGGAAAATGGCATTTCTATCATTAATTAAGTTAATTTGTCATTAAGTTGAACGTTGGCATTTTGCTTTTACACTCGAAAAAATAACGCAATTTTGATAATTCAAATATTGCTGAAATAAAACTCTTGTGATTATTTAAATTTTTACTTTTTTACTCTTACTACCATTATTGAGGGAATATCCTTTAAACTTTTCTGATTTTCACTCACAATTTCTTCGAGTGTAAACATTATTATTGAAAGTTGATATCATTATTATTATTATTATTATTGCTGTTGCTTCTTCTTCAGTTGCAAACAATATTTATTTAATTTTTCTTACCATTTCTTTTCCTTGCTTTCTTGTCAAAGTTTATTTGTGTTAATTTTACTTTGACATTGAGAGAATATTTAATGATATGTCATTAACTTTATTGCACTTTCACATAAGTTCTTATAGTTTTCTTCGACTCATTCTTCATATTTATTCTTGCTCAACTTTTTCGTTAATATAATGGTGCATGTTATTGTTTACTTTGCCTCTTTTCCGTTTTCTTTCACTTCCTTTTTCATTACTTTTTGTTGATATTCTTAAATACAACATTTATGAGATGAGAAGAAGAATTATTTGAAAAACAATAAAAAGCGTTGTAGTAGGTAAGCAAGCAATAATGAGAGCAAAAAACTACAACAAACACATTGATGATACGAGTGGAGAATGGTGGCTGTTGTCTACAAAGGACAATATAATGGAAAACCAAATAATAATAAAAAAATATTGTAGTTATTGTTGTAAGAGAGCTTAATGCTGGAATTTTAAGTCAACATTTTTGTAGTTGTGTAGAGAGGTGGGTTTTTTTTATTTCTTTGTGTTTATTTTTCTTGTTATTACAATTATTATATTTTTCTCACTACTTTATTGTTATTAAAATATAATAATTTATTTTTGTTGCTGTTGTTGTCTGTAGTTTGAGAAAATTATTTCTTTGTATTACAATTAGTCTTTTGGCAGCCCGAGGCGTTTACTTAATGGGCGCTACAGTTTTGTTATAGTGCATGTATATAGTACAGAAACACTTGAACAACATTTAAGATTTTCTAAAGGTACTTAGTCTCTAATATATAAACTCCCCGGAAGTCGTAGTGATCCGCCCTCATCTTGATATTATTGCAGTCGCCGAGTATAGAGGTCCTCTAGTCTGCAGGGACTATAGACTTGAGGAGACATTTGTCTAACCAGAAAATTTAACTTTTCTGAAACCACGGGACTTTGATCTTCGACTTTGTGTCCTAGTTATTTAAAAATATTATATTTAAAGACTGTTGATCTACTCAAGAAAACCTTACAGAGGTGTAACAGTGGTGCTATATGTTCGAAATGAGTTTGATATCACAAGGACTAAACGATGTGCGGGCGGGGGAGATGGGTGTGAATCTGTCATCCCTTCTAGATCAAAGTATATTTTCGGGTTACTCTGTTCATAAAGGTAAGCAAGTCTTGGCTTATTAATGGAGATCAGACTTCGATCTATCAAATGCGTAACGAGGTTCTGTTGTCAAAACAACAGGTGACATCCCAGTAGCATGATTGTTTATGTGTTGTCGAGGAATTCCTCCGATATGGTATAAAGATAGATTGCCGTACATTCCAAAATAGAACTTCAGTGGTTAGAAATTGAATAACACAAGTAATTGGGGAAAGTGCTTGAACATGGATCTGCAGCAGTCATGTACAAAAATTGTCAGCTGAGTGTTCTTTGCAAGTCAAAAAGGAGCGGTTGTGAGTTGTTTCTGGTTGTAAAAGACCACCGTCATATATGAAGCTTTACCAAGCTGATCTCCTGTTAAAGCTGAACAATCAGCCTTCATCCAGGTCTGAGTTGGTGAACAACTATCTTGTCATTGCGTCATTTTTTGAGCCCGTTCAGGCTTGTGTTTGTTGCCTAGATTTTTTCGTATAATTGTTCAAAGTTATATGTTGTCAATATTAACCGCATTCTTTCGTTTCACCTCAAATGCTGTTAGCTGAAATGCGATTTCCAGTTGTTTTACGAACTCGACCATAGAAGTCCCATCCTTTCATACTATCAAGGGGAAAAAACTTCTTTTAAAAATGCAAAAAATTTAAGCAACATACCCCTTCCTTTGGGAATAAGTTCGAATATTTCAGTATCATAACAATCTGCGTTTTAAAAGTATACAAATCCAACAAAACTTCTAAAATACAGAAAGGATATTTAAAAGGCGAAAGTCATTTTACGGGCCATCTTCTGAGAGACATTTCAATATTTAGCACTTTGGTTCTCTTTATTTGAACAGGACAAGATCTTTAAGATAATATTACTCTTCAAATTTATTTCTTTACATTTTTAAGACTGAAACCCCTTACAATTTTTACCAACAATAAAAAAATTAATATTAGTTAATCATTTCAAAAATAATGTTTTTATATAAAAAAATATATGTTCAACTTACCGTACTTACCAATTCCCCAATGACCACTACTTTGCTAAATTAAGATGGCGTTATTATAAATTTTATATCCTTACAAGCATGTTTGAGTGTTTATAATGGTTATAAGATATAATGGCTTTGTGTTTATTGTATCTCTGTAAATAATTGGTTATTTGTATCCATATATGTTTAAGTGAAAATAATCTACAGCTGTTTTAGCAAAATTTCTGTATAAAGTAGGCTAAATGTTTCCTTTTAGCTTGATGGCAATAACTATTACATACATGCACACACAAACTATTATTGATATTAAATATCAATCGAAAACACTAAACTTTGTTTGATTATTCAAAATGACAGTTTCCAGAGTTAAACAGTTCATGAAAACATAGAAATGTTGAACTTTTTTAAAACTGAAAATTTTCTTGTTACAATATTTGCTTTTGCTTTAATCTTACAATTATACCATTTCACAATGGATTAATTGTCTCAACACTTAAGTTCTAAACAATAATTGCTGCTTTTATAAGTACAATTTGTACAAACGAAATCCATATCAAAGTGGTGACAATTATTTGATTTGATATACAAAAGATGGGGCGTAATATAAACAATGTCTCAAGGCTATTGTTAGAAATAAACTTGAGGTTATGATTATGGTTTAGTTTTTGTGGAATTAAAAGTCGTTAAAGTTAAATTATTCATAAATTAGATGATTGCTATTTAGAGTGTTGAAATGTTTTTAAATGCAACCTGAGGAGTTACTTTGTATTATGTATCAATTAGTATAATTTTAAGAGTATGTGGAATTTTCATAATTAAATATTAAGTATACGCCATATATGTAAGTATTTATGTACTGTGATTTGTACTATAAAATTTAAGTTCAGTTCTAGTTCAGTTTTAGTTCAGTTCTAGTTAAGTTCTAGTTCAGTTTAGTTCAATGCTAGTTCAGTTCTAGTTCAGTTCTAGTTCAGTTCTAGTTCAGTTCTAGTTCAGTTCTAGTTCAGTTCTAGTTCAGTTCTAGTTCAGTTCTAGTTCAGTTCTAGTTCAGTTCTAGTTCAGTTCTAGTTCAGTTCTAGTTCAGTTCTAGTTCAGTTCTAGTTCTAGTTCTAGTTCAGTTCTAGTTCAGTTCTAGTTCAGTTCTAGTTCAGTTCTAGTTCAGTTCTAGTTCAGTTCTAGTTCAGTTCTAGTTCAGTTCTAGTTCAGTTCTAGTTCAGTTCTAGTTCAGTTCTAGTTCAGTTCTAGTTCAGTTCTAGTTCAGTTCTAGTTCAGTTCTAGTTCTAGTTCAGTTCTAGTTCAGTTCTAGTTCAGTTCTAGTTCAGTTCTAGTTCAGTTCTAGTTCAGTTCTAGTTCAGTTCTAGTTCAGTTCTAGTTCAGTTCTAGTTCAGTTCTAGTTCAGTTCTAGTTCAGTTCTAGTTCAGTTCTAGTTCAGTTCTAGTTCAGTTCTAGTTCAGTTCTAGTTCAGTTAGTTCAGTTCTAGTTCAGTTCTAGTTCAGTTCTAGTTCAGTTCTAGTTCAGTTCTAGTTCAGTTCTAGTTCAGTTCTAGTTCAGTTCTAGTTCAGTTCTAGTTCAGTTCTAGTTCAGTTCTAGTTCAGTTCTAGTTCAGTTCTAGTTCAGTTCTAGTTCAGTTCTAGTTCAGTTCTAGTTCAGTTCTAGTTCAGTTCTAGTTCAGTTCTAGTTCAGTTCTAGTTCAGTTCTAGTTCAGTTCTAGTTCAGTTCTAGTTCAGTTCTAGTTCAGTTCTAGTTCAGTTCTAGTTCAGTTCTAGTTCAGTTCTAGTTCTAGTTCAGTTCTAGTTCAGTTCTAGTTCAGTTCTAGTTCAGTTCTAGTTCAGTTCTAGTTCAGTTCTAGTTCAGTTCTAGTTCAGTTCTAGTACAGTTCTAGTTCAGTTCTAGTTTAGTTCTAGTTCAGTTCTAGTTCAGTTCTAGTTCAGTTCTAGTTCAGTTCTAGTTCAGTTCTAGTTCAGTTCTAGTTCAGTTCTAGTTCAGTTCTAGTTCAGTTCTAGTTCAGTTCTAGTTCAGTTCTAGTTCAGTTCTAGTTCAGTTCTAGTTCAGTTCTAGTTCAGTTCTAGTTCAGTTCTAGTTCAGTTCTAGTTCAGTTCTAGTTCAGTTCTAGTTCAGTTCTAGTTCAGTTCTAGTTCAGTTCTAGTTCAGTTCTAGTTCAGTTCTAGTTCAGTTCTAGTTCAGTTCTAGTTCAGTTCTAGTTCAGTTCTAGTTCAGTTCTAGTTCAGTTCTAGTTCAGTTCTAGTTCAGTTCTAGTTCAGTTCTAGTTCAGTTCTAGTTCAGTTCTAGTTCAGTTCTAGTTCAGTTCTAGTTCAGTTCTAGTTCAGTTCTAGTTCAGTTCTAGTTCAGTTCTAGTTCAGTTCTAGTTCAGTTCTAGTTCAGTTCTAGTTCAGTTCTAGTTCAGTTCTAGTTCAGTTCTAGTTCAGTTCTAGTTCAGTTCTAGTTCAGTTCTAGTTCAGTTCTAGTTCAGTTCTAGTTCAGTTCTAGTTCAGTTCTAGTTCAGTTCTAGTTCAGTTCTAGTTCAGTTCTAGTTCAGTTCTAGTTCAGTTCTAGTTCAGTTCTAGTTCAGTTCTAGTTCAGTTCTAGTTCAGTTCTAGTTCAGTTCTAGTTCAGTTCTAGTTCAGTTCTAGTTCAGTTCTGTTCAGTTCTAGTTCAGTTCTAGTTCAGTTCTAGTTCAGTTCTAGTTCAGTTCTAGTTCAGTTCTAGTTCAGTTCTAGTTCAGTTCTAGTTCAGTTCTAGTTCAGTTCTAGTTCAGTTCTAGTTCAGTTCTAGTTCAGTTCTAGTTCAGTTCTAGTTCAGTTCTAGTTCAGTTCTAGTTCAGTTCTAGTTCAGTTCTAGTTCAGTTCTAGTTCAGTTCTAGTTCAGTTCTAGTTCAGTTCTAGTTCAGTTCTAGTTCAGTTCTAGTTCAGTTCTAGTTCAGTTCTAGTTCAGTTCTAGTTCAGTTCTAGTTCAGTTCTAGTTCAGTTCTAGTTCAGTTCTAGTTAGTCTAGTCAGTTCTAGTTCAGTTCTAGTTCAGTTCTAGTTCAGTTCTAGTTCAGTTCTAGTTCAAATATAGTTCATTTCTGAAAACTCGACTCTTCAATAAAAAAATCTCTTTTTTACTAGAAATCGGCTTATTACTAAAAATTTAGATTTTTTTTGCTAAAATTTTTAATTTGACTAAAATTATATTTTCAACTGATATTTCTTTTAATTAAAATTGCTTTTGATTGTATTGTATGAATATTGGTATTCTTTTTTACATGTAGCTTTATCTCTCCCAAAAACATTTTACCTCAATAATTATGTCCTTTTAATTAGAAATATCTATGTAGTTTTGGTTTTTATTTAATTTCAGAAATTAAATACAACTCTTAACTTCAAATAGCACTTGGTTCGCTTTTTTCGAACAAAAAAAAAAAAAAAAACATTGTAAACCTCAACCAGAATAAATATGTTATAATTATTTATTGCATTTGCATAATTAGTGCCTTTTGTATGGCAATGAATGCCAAAAATAAATTCGCAATTATCTACATATTGTGTGCTAAATAACTCCATTTTGCTTTTACCGCCTCTCGTTCTATCTCTTTCTCTCACAAAGACTCTTAATAAATTTTTATTTTGTTAACCACAAACTGACCGATATCCTATTAGAGCAGCAAGCAACAGCAGCTACTGCCATTACCACTGAAAATAGTGTATAATAGGAACGTAAGTAACCCAGCGGGCAATGAAATTTAAACATACATATAACAGCCATTTATTGCTTATTGTTATTCATTCGTATTTTGTAAAACATTTGTTTGCTGTGTAAAATCATTATGCATTAGCAGTTGTGGTATTGTTTTTATTTAGCAGCAATAGTTATGGTTTTACTGCTGTTGCTGGTACTTGTATCATTTTGTTAGTGCTCTGATGAGGTAATGTTGGTGGCTTTGCTAACGTTCTTAACCAAACAAGCCAATCTGTATGATGGCCTATGGAAATGTTGGTAAAAGCGATAATTTGTTAAGCTATATTTGTTTGCATAACACCATGCCACTTTAATTATTAAGCGCTGAATGCTGGAAGATATTTTAAACAAATGGGGCTATTTTAAAAGTTTAAAATATTAACGAAAGTTTACTAATGTTAAAAATAAACTTATGTTTTTTTTTTTCATTAGAATCAAATGCAAAATTAATCACTAGACGAACGAGAGGCTAAGCATTTGTCGCAACGGACTATCCTTAATGTTTGATATTTAAATCATTCTGTGAAAGCAAACATATTAACAAAACTAATATCATTATCTTTCATCATCTTAATCTCTCGCTGGAAAAAAAATGTCGTTAGTTACCCAGTGCCAACCTATTATCATCCTCATATTTATCATCAGTTTTCTAAATCATTTGTTCTGGTCATTTCTTTACAAAATATAATTTCAAATATTCATTTTGCTATTAAAATGTTCAGTGGTTTTGTGCTAAAAACTATAAAATGTTGATAAAAACACATCCGCTTTTCGAAAATGTATTTTCCAAAATGCACACAAATAAATACAAAAGAGAGAGAAAAAAAACCTATTTGACTACATAAACTATTGTGTTCAATGAGAATTTATGTGCATTAAAATAGGAGTGCATTTATTAAGATTATTTTAGTAAAAGCCGACTTTAAAGTTAACTACACTGGGTATTAGTAAAACAAATTCTGTAACAAGCAGAATTGATTGTCATCTATACAACAATATGTTCACTGTCAAGTCAACTAAATATTGAGATGGTTTCAAATCTCCATCCTAATTTATCCTCTTAACTCTAATAAAACAAATCAATTCAGATTAAAGTCTAACATATCCTTTTTAGGTTCATAAGCTCGCTGTAGCTTACTCCTCCTCCCAGAAAAATTTGAAAAAAAAACCATGACTTTAGCCCTAAGCAGTAATTTATGTTCAACCTCCAAAAACTTATTTAAACCAATACTACTTAATTTATTTAAATTAAAAATTCAAAATCCACAAAAAAGCCCTTAAATAAGCCAGTATTTTTTTCGACATCATCATGTCTAACTTAAACATATAGTTTCCTGTGTGTATTTGACTATCTATCTAATATTGGATAAAGAAAAGTTATGGTCGAATGAATAAATTGTATTCATGAGTTTGTCATTAAATGCATAGATACACTCTAACACATGCACAGATCAACTTATACACACTCAAACACTCTTACACTCACACACACATACACACATTATCTCTATGAATATGCATGAATGTAATATTAGATTCTATATTATTTTTTCGGTAGTTTTTGAACATATATTACACAAAAACTAAAAATAAAATTGCTTTAGTTGAAATTTTATTAAAGTTTATTTATCATACATTGTATTTGTGTGTAGTGTGTTGAGAATATAAAATTTTATTAAAAACAGGATTAAATATTAGTTTTTGTTTTTATAAAAGATATACATACATAAATAAACATAAATATTTTAACAGAGTAAAACAAAAAAGTGAATAAATAAAAATAATAGAATAATAATAGTAATAATTTACTAAATAAATACGATTAAAAATAGACTAAATTAGAATATGGGAATACTATGGATTTGTATATGTGGGAGGAAATTTATTAATACTAGAAATAATTTACTCAATAAACTTCATGGCAAGTGGTATGAGTATGGCTATGGGACAGAAATAAGTGTGTAAAGGAGGAAATTTAGCCTTTATCCTCTACCTTGAAGCCAAAAATTACTTGGATTGGAAGTCATAGTTTCTATGACTTTTGACTTCTATTTATACCCTACACCACCATAATGGGGAGGGTATTATACGTTTGTGCTGATGCTTGTAACGCACAAAAATATTGGTCCTACATCCACCTTAAAGTATATTAAGCCATGTCCGTCCGTCCGTCTGTCCGGCTGGCTGGCTGGCTGTCCATGTAAACCTTGTGCGCAAGGTATAGGTCGCAATTTTTAAGAAGCCTATTGGTTGAAATCGGTCCATTATTTCACCTAGCCCCCATACAACCCTACCCCCACGAAAGGACTTTTGAGTTCATAATTATGTTAAATATTGTAGTATTTCTACAAAACTCGGCAAAACTTAGTTTTATATACGTCTTAATAATACTACAGATTTTCGTAATTATAGGACTTTATTTGACCCTAGCCCCCATACAAAGTCCCCTTCAGAAAATGACTTGATGGTCAATCACTAGTATCACGATGAAATCCAGCATACACAGAAAAAATTATCAGTAGTTTATTTTCAATTAACATGTTTTTCTCATTCTTTAATTTTAATTTAAGCAATTGTTTATTTGTCTTAATTATCTCGTTGTTTAAAACCTAAGTTTACAAATTTGATTAAATTTTTAATTGATTCAATTAGTTTTTTAATTGATTGAAAAAAATTTTCTGGCCAACTTTTCTATTTTAGTTTTTTTTTTAAATATTTTATTTTGATTTCTTATGCTAACAATGTTTATAATTCTTAAATAGTCAATAAGATTTTAGGCATATAATATTCAAGTTTCCTGACAATTTATAAAACACTTTATATGTTCAAATTTGATAATAAAGTGATATTTTTTGTAAATGCTCAACGCATTGTTAAAGATCAAGCATTTCTTTAACATTGTTAGTAATCAATTAATAATTTGATTGTTTTAATTATCAACTTAATTGGTTTTTAATACATTTTCTATCAAACAAACTAATTCATTTGATTAATAAATTAATAAAAATTAGATTTTATTTTTATTAAATATTTAATTTATACAATTAATGAATTAATCAATTTTAAATTTTGTCTCAATTATTGATATTAATTGTTCTGATTAATTCGTTATTTGGAAAAAAAAGTATTTTTTCAATTTTTTTTACAAATTTGATAATTGATATCATCATTTTGGTGATAGGTGCAAAACTTGCTTGATACAATTATTTTGATAAATGAAACATATTTTTAGTTTTTTCTGTGTACATAACTCCTTTACATAACTGCTTTGTTATTAAAAATAATCCACATTTTTAACATACTCAGTGGTGTAGGGTATCATATGGTCGGCCATGCCCGACTATACTTTCCTACTTGAAAATATGAAAATTGATTTCAATTTTCTATATGAAAATTTACTTCCCATCACAGAAAAAACTGAAAATGTGTTTTAATTATCAAATTGATTGTATCAAGCATGTTTTGCACCTATCAACAAAATGATGATATCAATTATGAAATTTGTAAAAAAATATTTTTTTTCTAATTAAAGAAATAATCAAAGCAATTAACATCAGTAATTAAATTCAAAATTTAAAATTAGTTAATTCATTAATTGGATAAATTAAATATTTAATAAAATAAAACTTACATTTTAATTAGTTTATTAATCAAATAAATTGAACAGTTGGTTAAAAATGTATTAAAAATCAATAAAGTCGATGATTGAAACAATCAAAGCATTAATTGAATGCTTACAACATTAAAGGATTCCTTTACCTTTAACAATACGTTAAGCACTCTCAAAAATATCTCTTTATTGTCACATTTGAACAAATAAAGTGATTTATAAATTTTAAAATATTTATGAAACTTTATTTATGCCTAAAATATTATTGACTATTTGAGAATTATTTTCCGTTATAAATAATGAAATTATTTAAATAAAATATCAAAACAAAAAAACAAAATAAAAAGCAGGCTGGAAAAACTTTTTCAGCCAATTAAAAAATTAATTGATTCAATTAAATGTTTAATCAAATTTGTATACTTAGGATCAAAACAATGAGATAATTATGACAATTAAAAAATTGTTTAAATAAAAGTTAAAGAAAGAGGAAAACATGTTAATTGAAAATAAACTACCCATAATTTTTTCTGTGATGGCAGTAATTTTCTGTCCAAAAACAGACTTTGATTCGTAGAAATTTTCTTTATGAAAATTAACTTCGGTTCATAGTCGTTTTCTATATTGGGAATTTACTTTGATCTGAAGTAATTATCTATATGAGATATGAAAATTGAAAGCGTTTTCTATACAAAAATTTACTTCGAGTCGAAGCAATTTTCTTTATAAAAATTTACTTCGATTTGAAATGATTTTTATATTAAAATTGACTTTGATCTCTAGGTCTTTTCTATAAGAAACTTGAATTCGATCTTATTTTCTATTGACTTCGATTCGAAAAAAATTTCCATATCAAAATTCTGAATTTTTATACTGTAAAAAAATTTTCCTCCAGGTGATATTCTGTAGCAAAATTTACTTTGATTCTAAGTCTTTTTTATAGGAAAATTTACTTCGATGTGTGAAGATTGACTGCGATTAGAAGTTAGAAAATTCTCTTAGATTTGATGTCATTTGATATAATCGATTCGAGATCGTGTTCTATATGGAATCTTACTTCAATTCAAAGTAATTTTTTGTTGAAATTTTACTTTTTGTAAGAAAGTGAAAGCAACATTCAAATTATTCAATCAAAATAAAGAAAATACTTCTACACATTAGGGTGGGACCCGTTTGTATGCAGAAAAAGGTACTGGTGTTCCCATGGAAAACGAAAAAATAGACAAAATTATGAAAACCTTGAAAATTAACTTTTTATACCCTCCACCACCATCATTGGTGATAGGGGGTAAATATAACTTTGTCATTTTATGTGTAACACCAACAAATATTCATCTGAGACCCAAAAAAGTATATATATTCCGGTTTCTTATCAAATTCTGAGTCGATTTAGCTATGTCCATCCGTCCGTCCGTCTTCCTGTCTGCGTAAAACACGCTCACATAAAAACGATGCTAAATAAATTAATGCAATTCGGCCAGAAAGGTTCGCTATTGTCGTAGGCAGTTTGATATTGAAAATGAGCAAAACCGGCTTACATCGGAAAGAGTTATGAATCAAAATTTAAAAAATTATGCTTTTTTTAACACATTCTAATACAATTTTCGCAAAAACTATGCGATATAATTGCATAAAAATCAGTACACAATTTTTTTCTATATGAAAGCTTGATTCCTGATAAAAATCGGCCGAATCGGTCAACAATTTCATATACCTTCCATACAAATGTACATATTCCCGGAAAATGCATTAATTGTTAATGTAGAATGACAATATCTTTACAAACTTTTACAAGTAAAAGTTTTATGTCGATTGAATTCATATAGAGGAACATTTTTTTTTTCTCCCCCTACCAGAATCGAATTCGATAAGATCAACATTTTTTTTTAACAAATTGTACTGAAAACAAGTGAGAGTATTATATTCGGATGTGCCAAATCTCATATACCCACCACCAAACTGTAGGGTGATATTACTCATCATCAAACAGCAGGGTGATATTACTCATCAAATTAACTGAAGAGGACCTTATATGAGAGATAGGGATAATAATTGACCGTTTTTCATAAAAATTTTTTAGACCAATTTTGGTACATACAAAACATCTTTACATCGAATATCACTTCCTGACACTTTCCGCATGAAATTCGGTAGGAAGATTTACGTTCCTATAAATGTGTTTTTATATAACATTTCATAACTGTTCACGTATTTTTAAGTCAGCAAAGATCGTTAAGGTAATTTTCTTATGGACCGACCCTCAATATATTTGGTAGAGATTTTATAAGTCGTATAAAAAATATGAGTGTCGAATTTCATCGCTTTACTCTACAATAATGATCGTTTAAGTAATTTTTTGAAGGGCACCTTATATGGGGAGTAGGGTCAATTATGGACCGATCCACATAAAGTTTGATAGACAGATTTTGGCTTCATTGAAACTTATTTGTACCGAATTTCATCACTATACTCGTATTTTTAAGCCAGTAATGGGTGTTAAAGTCATATTCTATACTCATATTTTTAGCCAGTAATTAGTCATTTTCTGAAGGGGATCTTATATGGGGGGTAGGGTCAATTATGTACCGATCAACATAAAATTTGGTAAAGAGATTTTGGATCATATGAAACTTATTTATGTCGAATTTCATCGTTATACTCGTTCTTTTGAAACAGATTTGTCCATTAAAGCTGTTTTTCGGGGGTCCACTTGTATGGGGACTATCCGAAAAAGTGGACCGATATTGTCCATTTTCAATACCAAACAAATCTTACCTATAGAGAATATTTGTGGAAAATTCTCTATCTCGTTCCGTTCGGACTCTATCGTGCTTTCAACAGACAGACGGACAGACAGACGGACGGACAGACATGGCTAGATCGTCTTAGAATTTAATAAGGACCCAGAATATATATACTTTTGTGGGTCTATGACCAATATTTCGATGTGTTACAAACGGAATGACAAAATCAATATACCCCCCATCTATTTTGATGGTGGGTATAAACAAATTATTTTTCTCGTTTTAGTAAATAATTTTAGCACGTTTGAGCGGCATTTCTACAAAAATGTGATCTACGGGACACCCTAATGTACATATTAATGTACATATAATAACACTCTTTCTTGTTCAAATTAAAAATTATGACCCAAAATCTATTCTTTTTCACTTTGAAATATAAAAAGCACCCTTTTATATACACACTTAAATGTCAAGCCATCAACACATCTAATTATAGCTTATCAATAACTAGATCCTAAATACTATTATTAAAGTAATATATTTTAAAGCCGCAAGATATATTACTGTTCAATATTGACAGACATTTGGCAGACAGAAATAAATTTGGTTAAATGTTAAAATTTCGTTTACTCAAACACAAACTACTATAAGTTAGTAAACATACATATACATACGTATGTATGTGTGCTCACATGTTGCAGACATCTATCTGTATTTTCTATGTGTGAAAATATTAAACATCAAATATCAATTTATATTCTAATTAAATTAATCTTATCTTTGCTTTTACCCTTAATCTAACACCAATATTAAAGTTCATCTAAAATTCACCTCAATAAGTTGTATATTTTTTTTTCTTGTGTTAGGGAATAAATATCTGGGATTATTTTTAGTTTAAGGAAAACCTACTATATGAGAAATGTATACAAATATTCTTGTTCGTTTTTTTGTAACATCCTTGTTCATTTAATTTTCTTGGAAACTACATACTTTTGTACATTCAAGTAAATTCTGTTCTTAACTGTTTTCTGTATCTACATAAGTATCTATAGCTGTGTGTATTTTTTCATGTTTTACATGTATCTTGTTACTCGATTTACATGTTTAGTTTGTGTTGTACTGTTTACATGTGTACGTTGGAAAAATGTCAAAATAAGATTTATTTCGGGTTAGAAATTTCCAATTATCACCTGCATAAATAACATACATAAAACTACAGTTATAAATGGTTGATAGTATATTCTTGTGTGTGTATGTGTGCATAAAATGTATACAAATGTATTGACAGCAAACATTAAAATTTATTCTAATACAAAAACACTCACACATAACATTTACATGGATTTGCATATATATTTTATACATATGTTTTGTGAGAGATTAATGAAGAAAATATTTGCATAAATTTAACACAGATTATTAAAATATTTACTTATTTTTCAATGTGTATATTCCATTTCATTTTAGGGCGGTATCATAAAGATTTGATATTATTTTTACTAGTTTTCATTGCAAAATATAATAAAATTTAGTTGTGTAGTAATCAATAATTTTTGTTATTAAATTTTATAATTAATAAACACATATTATGAAGTTCATACATAATTTCTTAAGAAATTAAAGAATATTAAATTAATATACTAATTTTATTACATAACATTTAATTAAAATTTTTTAATAATAAATTGAAAAACCTCATGTATTTTCTAAATTTGTGGGCAGTAGTTTATTTACATAGCTTTTGGTTTAAGAATTTAAAACGATTTTTTAAGCTTTGAATTGAATTTTAACACATTTACAATATGCTTAAGATGGAAAGCTTAAGAAAGAAAAAACTCATCTATAGATGTGTATACACTAGGGATGCCAATCCCGAAATCCCGATCGCGAAAATCCCGGGATTTTTCGGGATTGGCAAATCCCGAATCCCGGGATTTGGAAAATAAATAAATTTTTCAAAATAAATCCCGGGATTTGTTTCAAAAACTGTTTTTATTTTCTTTTTTTGAGCCATAATTTTCATTAATTTGAAAATGACGATCTTATTTTATTTTCGACTCATGCAAAACTAAATTCCGCAGAGCTAATTTTATACATATTTGAACATTTTATTTTTTAAAGTGGTATGATTCCATACACATAGCACATATAAATTTATTTATTCACTTCGTTTTTATACCCTACACCACTTTAGTGGGGAGGGTATCTTGGGTTTGTGCTGATGTTTGTTACGCACAATAATGTTGGTCCTATACCCACCTTAAAGTATACCAATCGGCTCAGAATCATTTTCTGAGTCGATTTAGCTATGTCCGTCCGTCCGTCCGTGTAAACATTGTAATCAAACTACAGCAATTTTGAAGATAATTCAATGAAATTTTGCATGACCTTCTATTGTACTACAGACGGATCCTGTTGAAATGGGTAACATCGGTCCAATATTTGACCTAGCCCCCATACAACTAAACCCCCCGAATAGGTATTTTAAGTTCATAATTATGTTCAATATACTCGTATCACGACAAAAAGCAGCAAAGCCAAGTTCTATACTAGCCTTCATTACCCTGATGTAAAAAATATCTAAAGTATATCTGAGGCAAGGTACAATTCAACTTAAATGCTTTATTATGAACAATAAATTACATTTTATTTTTATAACTGGTGTAGGGTATTATATGGTAGGCTATTATATGGTAGACTATAACTTCTTACTTGTTAACACATCGAAATGTTGGTCGTAGACCGACCCAAAAAGTATACACATTCTGTGTCTGTAAGCTGAAAACACGAATTAGAAGACTCATTCTATTTGGGCTGCAAATTTGGATCAAAATTGACACAAGAGAACCTAATTGGACCTCCTCTGAAAATCACATTTATGCTGATATTAATATCAATACATTACAATATTTTGATGGTGGATATTTAATTTCGGCACAGTCGAATACAAACTTTATTTTTCAATACTAGAGGATTTTACATTTCTAACTTTCTACAAATCTGAGTGATACCGGTAAAGGTAAATTACCTTGTTCTGAATGCACATGAAATTTTAAATTGATACTACGAATATAATAACATGTTCCAAAACTAATATGTATTTTGTGTAAAATTTCAAATATTTTTCAAAGAATAGGTTCTAAATTGATGTACGAATAATTGAATTGGTATCTGTTATAATTATTAGTTCACATGGAACAGTATGAGGTTTTAAAAAGTGCTTATGTCTAATTTCGGAACTTGATATTTATTTTTATTTAGGAAGTAAGTATGTATTTAAAAAGTTTCATAAATTATGCAATTCTTAAAGTTTTTATTTAAAAATTGGAATTAATTGGATTGTTTTAATTTAAATATATCTTCTGTCTGCTAAATTTCCACAAAATTAAAAAATTTTCTTTACAAATATGATGATTTAAAGATTTTCATATATAAAATAATTAAATTCATGTAATCCCGAAATCCCGTAAAATACCGAAATCCCGAAAAATCCCGGGATCCCGAAATATCCCGGGATCCCGGCATTGCAATTTTCAAAATCCCGAATCCCGGGATTTGTAAAAGCCAGTCCCGTTTGGCATCACTAGAATACACATTTTAAAGTTGTTTCGGCGGAACCAACAACTGCCTTGTGGATACTAACTTCTTTATTATCTATTGATCGTAAACATTCTTAGCTCAAAGCAATTTCAACATGCATGACTAAACATTGACTTTGATTCAAATATACTATAGTACAGGCTACAGATATAGAATTAATTGCCTATAGAATGGTGAAAACATTTCTGTCCAGACTGTAATTAAGAAAATTGAATATATTATAGAACAAAATAATACCAATACATTATTATATTGAGACTATATTTCCAACTACAAAGAAAATTATAGTCCTGAATGTAGAATAGTCCTGGCTATTGTTTAGACTATAGCTTATGGAATATACTATAGTTCTGACTAAAGTTAACATAATATAATATAGTTCAGACTATAATCTAGACTATAGTACGTATAATAGAACATAAGTAATATAGTTAATTTAGTCTGGAATATAGTCTATACCAGACTATAGTCAAATGAACCAGTATATCATTTCCATATTTTTATCGAATCGTTAAATATTTTTTTCGACAGTTTTTCTTGTTGTATTATTATATGTATCGATATTTAAATTGTAAAAATTTATAAGAATTTTTTTAACAAAATCTATGAGATCTTAAAACTCATAGAATATTTGAGTTTGTGGGCGTCAATATGATACCTCATATTACACCGTCCAACAGCATTTTTCTCACACGAACCAAACCATATACATACGAAAGCACATAATTTATGTGGTATAACTGTGTACTCAGTTTTTCATTTTCTGATCGTTTTAAAGGACTTTAAAATTGGAATTACATACAATTTTCAAAAATTTTATATAAAATATTTGTAGTCACCCTATTATAACAATATGGTTATCAATCGAAATAGGACAAATCTGATATTTATATCTTGCATTTCGTTTTATGTTTTAAAAATAAAAAGATATAAAAAATATCCTTATAAATATCCTTATCCTTTATTATCCTTGAAATTTTTTAATAATTTGTTCCAAAAAATATATTTATAGAAAAGGTATTTATTAGAATGAAGTAAATCTTATAAGTCGGAAGATTATGGATTTGGTCGAATTATTCGGCATAATCGGTGGGAAAATAAATTTTTTGGGACATTCATTTTTTAAACTTTGTAGATTTCATGGACGTTTTGTCAAACCTAAAAGAGTCATATTGTCAATGGACATAACTTCCACTTTTAAAAGTGTCATTATGTCCATGGTCTTTGTGACATTATTAAAACAAAATTTACTATCTCCTCTTTCATTCGATACCAATATTGACCTACTACACCAAACCATAAACATAATTATACTTACTCTTCCTTTCTGACTTTAATGTTCTTTTAAAGGAAGAAACGATCAGAAAATAAAAAACCAAAAATGTATTATAAATATATTAAGTATGTAGTTTCCAACGTATATGGTATATGTGTGCAACAATTTTTCCCAATTTGTTGTACGGTGTTTTAGTCCTCAGTATTGACTTAACTATTAACCAATTTATAATACAGACTACAGCACTGATTATTGACCATGCTATAGTCAACAACAGAAAATAAATTACAGCTCAGGCTATAGTTAAGTTAGTATAGTTTAGAAATACATCGGACTATTATATAGATTATTCTATTGTATAGTTCAGGCCAGAAAGTCGATTATAGTTTTAAACATATAGTTAGTTATAGTATAGAATATAATTTAGTTCAGATGAAATATTTATCTGGACTATATACATAATAGCCATTAGTCTAGACTACAATTCAGACTATATTTCTAAAAATGGTGTACACTTTAGTCTAGACTAGTTCAGACTACAGTCGAGATTGTAGTGCAGAATATACCCAAGAATATAGTCCAGACAAATTCAGTCTAGTCTGGAATAACTCAAATTTAGTCTGTAACTGCAGACCTGTTAATAGTCCATACTTTTGTCGAGAGTATAGTTTAGACTATCATCCGGATAATAGTTCATAATTCAGACCACACATCAGACCATAGTTCACACTCCATTTCAGAATATGTTTACAAGGAAATAAGTTTGATTTGGAAATAAACTACATTTTTGCGTCTTAATGTATGATTAGATGAAAACAAACAATTTTATAAAAGTTTGATAAAGGGGGAGAAGGGTTCTAAACGATAAAGTAATTCAGTTAGATAAAAGTTCACCGTATTACAGCCTATCTGACGTCTCATACGTTTCAAGGACTATTGCATATACATTTTATAAGTTCCATCACAATTCATAATCTTGTTACTGTTCAGAGTGTTTTAAGTCTTTGAACTATCTCTATACTAGTTCCATTTTCATTTAGGTATTACAAATATGTAAATGTAATGAAAACAAATATAATTTGCAAAACCCCAAAAGTATTTATTGTTTTAAAAACCCAATGTTATACAACAAAAAAATGTGATTTCATTAAAGTTAATGCCCATTAATATAAAACTTAATTTCTGCTAAATAATGATAATATTTGTAAATAAAGGTAAATATTTGCATAAAATTTTTCAAAAATACATTAAGAAAACATATTAAAATAATATAAATGTAAATGAGAACAAAAACTACCACAAATATGCAGCATACCTTTAAGAGAAGATTACATAAGGAAACCTATAGCAGAAAAAATATAATATATATCCTTTTAACAAGTGTATCTCTAGTGTTTTTGGTTAACATTAACAAAAGGTTTGCTATGTTTTCATCTTGAGCTGATATAAAATAATCCTTTATTGTTGGGATTTCAGGGTCCTTTTCTTTGTTGTAGTAGTGTTGGCCGGTTTGTTAAGGGTAATGAAGAATAACAACAACATAGCTTAACTTAAAGTTGCTTTTTTACACACAACGATACAAAACAACAATAACAGCAACAAGCAGAGGAGAAAGCAAAGAATAGCTATAAAAAAGGTTAAACATGAAACTGTTGAATTATTCAATAACTATTGACACGTTAGCACATTATTATTTATGCTACAATAAGGTAGAAATACAGATACACAAACACACTTATACACTCTTACTCTATACTATACTTCCGTTTCCTGTTGACTTTTTCTTTTGCTCTTGGCACATGTGTTTATGGCTTGTTTGTTTTCATTGTTGTTGTTGCTGCTGTTATAGTTGGCTTTTACTTGAGTTGTTATTTTAAAATTTTGTTATGTTTTGTTGTTTTTTTTATACGTTTCATATTTAACAGTTTATAAATATTATCCTTACTTTTGAGAGGGAATTTTAGAAGGATAACACAGCAGTGGTGGCAGTAAGAACAACAATAAAAATAATAACCAACAACAACAACAAGAGCAATAAGAAAATTAAAATATTTTTTAACGTTGCTGCTTATTTTTATTATTATGATTGTTGTCGTAAATTGCTTATGAAAGCGTAAAACTAGAACACAATGGCAACAATACGATTTTAATGAAATTCTTTTCACTCGTTCAACTCTCGTGGTAGTTTTCCCTTAGTTTTTACTGTTGCTCTTATAGTCGTAGTCGTTGAAGTGGTTGTAATAAAAAAATAAAAATAGTATATTTAATTTTAGAGGTTTAAATGGTTATTAAGTATTAGTAACACACTTTTGAATTGCTAAGGTTACGGAAATATTACAGGGTGAATGTTGAACTGTGCTGCGGTGTGGCAGAAACTTTTTTGGGGAAACATTGCTTAGATTTAGTTAAATTTATGTACTATAATTCAGACCATAATTTAGACTACAATTCAGATTATAATTTAGGCTTAAGCTCAGACTTTAGTTCAAAGCATAGTTTAGACTACAGTTCAGACTATAAACCAGACTGCAATTGAGACTATATTCCAGACTATTTTTCAAACTATACTGTAGTAGTCCGATATAGTCCGTAGTACTATTTATATTTTAATTCAGACTATTGTTCAGACTAAAGTTTAGACTGCAATTCAGACCGATTTTGATACAATTTTGTCTGTAGTCCAGACTATTATTTAGACTATATTTCAGATTGTAGTTCAGTCTAAAGTCCAGACTATGGTTTATACTATACTTCAGAACATAGCTCCAATTATAATTCAGACTACACTTTAGACTTTAGTCAGTCTATAGTACAGACTATATACCAGCCTATAGTGTAATCTATAACTTAGACCTCAATTCAGACTATAGTCCAGACTAAGTATTGTTAAGACTACAGATCAGACTATAGTTTATATACCGTAATTCAGACTATAATTTAGACTACAATTCATATTATAATTCAGACTGTAGTCCAAAGCTTAGTTTAGACTATAATGATTACTACAGTTCAGACTAGAGGCCTGTACAAGACAATAATAAGTCAAGACTTTGTTAAAAAGCGTCGTGTACTTATGATGGTGCAAACGATATTTTTTTTACAAATTGTTGTCTTATTGTTGACTTGTGCAGGCCTTTAGTTCAGACTATAAAGCAGACTATAGTTCAGATAATTTTTAAAACTATATTTCAGTAGTCCAATATAGTCCGTATTACAGTTTATATTATAATTCAGACTATTGTTCGGACTAAAGTTAAGACTGCAATTCAGACCGATTAAGATACAATTTTGACTGTAGTCCAGACTATATTTCAGATTTTAGTTCAGTCTAAAGTCCAGACTATAGTTTATACTATAGTTCAGAACATAGTCCAAGTTATAATTCAGACTACACTTCAGACTTTAGTCAGTCTATAGTACAGACTATAAGTATAAGTATAAGTTCAGACTACAACTTAGACCTCAATTCAGACTACAGTCCAGACTTATTTCGAACTTTCTCAGAGATCGCACTATACGAGTTGTTATAGATGGGATCTCATCAAACGAGTTCATGATTAATTCAGGGATACCGCAAGGCTCCGTTCTTTCCTCTACCCTATTTCTTATCTTTATAAATGACCTTCTATGTCAAACTTCCACCTCTATCTACTCTTTTTTGGATGGCAGCAGTATCTGCCATTCTTATTCATTCAATCATAGGCCAAGCCCTCTAGAGATTGGGACAATGAGGCGCAATATAATTGAATCGCTTAATCACGACTTGATAAAAATCTCCCAATGGGATCGTGTTAACAGAGTCGATTTTAACGCCCGTAAGACTCAATGTTGTTTTTTAACACATAAACGCTTGGCAGATATTGTTGTTCCATCTATATACATGGGTGGTGTAAATATTAAGGAATCAGAAACTCTTGATGTTCCGCTGGACTAAACACATTTTTCAAGTGTCGAAAGAAGCATTCAAGTGTCTCGGTTTTTTGAAACGGTGTAAGACATACTTCACTCCATCTGATCTTCTTACTATTTTCACCACTTATATCCGACCGAAAATGGAATACAACTCTCGTGTATGGGCCAGACTGTTCGTATGTGGAATAAACTTCCTGCGGAGGTATTCCCTGAAACTTTCGATATAAGAAGATTTAAATCAAATGTCCACAAACACTACTCCCTCTATCCTCCTTCCCACAACCTATTTTTCTAGTTCCAACACAATGCTTCGCATAAGTAGGGGTCATCCCCTGAGTGCTGGTCCAATAAAAAAAACCTAAGTATTTTTAAGACTACAGATCAGACTATAGTTTGGACTATTCTTTACACTATAGTTTTTACTATATTTCAATCTATATATTAGACTAGTATTAAGACTACAATTCAGACTATAGTTCAAACTACACATAGTCCTGACTATAGTTCAGAAAATTCTCTGATACATATAACTCAAGAGCTGCGTTTGATCACTTCTTTTATTCGAAGTTTTAAGGCCATTTCAGCAAGAAAAAACCGTATACATTAATACACCTCACCCTGTGACCAACAACAAAAAGGTACATTTTGCATAATATCTTACTTTTCCATAAAATTTACTTATTTTTTTATTATTATTGTTGTTATTTTCTTCAATCTTATTTCATTTCTGTATTTTAATTAACAAATTGTTTTAACCATTTGAGTGGTTTATGCCTTCTGAGAATGCCACAGAATATTTTTTTAAAAAATAAATTTTTTACCACATTTCATTTATAAAAAAGAAAAATATTTAAAATTTAAAAGCTACAACTTTTTGCATTTATTTATTTCCGTTTTGCGTACAACTAAAATTGTTTTCTATTTTGTACTTTTTTTTTTAGTTTTCTGTTTTCATTTCAATATTTATTGCTCAATTGCTTTAATACGCACAAAACTATAGACCAAAGCATCATGTGCGGGCAAAAAAAAAAAAAAAAAAATCATAATAGTTTTACGTTTTTTTTTCCTTTACTCACAATTTTCAATATAAATTGATTATTTTTCAATGCTTTAAAGTTTTTGGGTGAGGTTTTCAGTTTTTAGTTTTGTTTTTATTTTTGTGGCATCATTTACTATGAGTGCAATTTCAATATAAATTGCTTTTTTATTTTATTTTTGTTTTTCGTTTAAATTTTTATTGTTATTATTTTTTATACATATATATTTTTTTGGTTTTATTTGAAGTTGTTATAGTTTTATAGTAGTGTTTAGTGAAACTAACATTTAGTGTTTTTTAACACGCAATTGAGTCTTTTTTAATGTTTTTAACACTAATTCCATTTAGGGTTTTTTTTTTTTTTTTTTGTTTTGTTCAGAATTTAATTTAGTGGGGCTTAGGACATGTCGGTACCGTTAATCATGGGAAATTTTTATGGTTGTTATCAGGCCATCTAGCGATTATGGGTAAATAGTTCTAGTCATACATACAATATAGTTTAATAGAAAGAAATAACTGTTGCTCACTGTTATTTTTCATAATTATATTTCTATTATTTAGCGACATTAGTTATTATTATTGAATATTAAAATTTAATTTGTTAATAGATTCGCTTTTCATACACGTATGTTTAATTATAATAAATTATTTTCAACTAAAATTATGATAATAAATATTAGCGATAAAATAAATTTAATAAATTTATGACGTGCTTTATATCAAGACTTGAATTACAAAAACATTTTTCACTTTTTTATTAATAGGTAATAGATATTTACATGAATAATCGTTAATTTACTGCAAGACTGGAATAACTAAAAATTTTGATTTTTTAACTATATAAGTAATATGAAATATGTGCCTTTCTAAAGCCTTCATGACGATATTTTTATACTCTACACCACTTTAGTGGGGATGGTATATTGGGTTTGTGCGGATGATTGTAACATACAAAAATATTCGACCCACCTTAAAGTATACCAATCGGCTTAGAATCGTTTTCTGAGTCGATTAAGCTATGTCCGTCTGTCCGTCCGTCTGGCTGGCTGTCCATGTAAACCTTGTGCGCAAGGTACAGTTTTTAAGATAATTGGATGAAATTTGGCACACACTCTTTTTTCGCCTATTGAAAATGGTTATTATCCATTATTTCACCTAGCCCCCATACAACAGAACCCCCCGAAAAGGGCTTCTGAGCTCATAATTATGTTAAATATACATGTATATTGAGAAAAAGCGGCACAACTAAGTTTTATACAAGCCTTGATGACTGTGCCAAATTCCATAGAGATCGGGCCTCATTTGACCCTAGCTCCCATACAAAGTCCCCTTCAGAAAATTTCTTGAATGTCCAAAATTAACTTATAAATACAAATATCGCGATGAAATTCAGCACAATAAAATATGTAAATATAAATTTATTTTCAAAATTTTATCGGGCTTGGTCCATATTTGGCCCTAGCCCCCCTATAAAGCCTCTTTCAGAAAATTAGTTTTTCATCCATAAATTGCTTAAATGTATCGGAACAAGGTAATAGAAGATAAATGCTTTATTATGAAAAATAAATCACATTTAATATTCATAACTAGTGTAGGGTATCATATGGTCGGTCACGCCCGACTATACTTTCTGACTTGTTTTAAGTTATATCAGTCTTTAAGTAAATGATCGATATGTCCATTGGCATAATACTATCGCTTCGCACTTTAAAGTACGTGTTCCACTGCAAATCGATTTTCTAAAACACAAAACAAACAATAAATTTACATTTTTTTTTTAACATTTGTAGCGGAAAATTTATTACCGCTCAAAA
Source organism: Lucilia sericata (assembly GCF_015586225.1). Lineage (NCBI taxonomy): Eukaryota > Metazoa > Arthropoda > Insecta > Diptera > Calliphoridae > Lucilia > Lucilia sericata. Next base: position 189,779 of record NW_023994389.1, on the reverse strand, counting down.
AATCTAATCTATTTGGAAATGCCCGATTTAAAATTTAAAAAATTTTCTGAAATGTAATGAACATAAGGGTTTTCAATCAATACAAATTGACAAGTGTGAATAATTTATTGATAAGTGTGAATAATTTAATTTGAATATGACATTTTCATATCAAACATCAAAAACTTCCTTGTTTCTCTACATATATTCTTTAAAATCTAGACATATATTTACAAGACCTTTTCCCATCATATTAATGAGTTTTATCATATTCGTGCAGAGGATATCCTTTTCACAGGCTGTTTATGCTAATTTTACAATCAATTCTGGAATTGTACTGTTCTTAAAATTCTTGAAAATGTAATTATGTATTTTAGCTATTGTTTTAACGTCCCCAATCGATTTAACGATGTCTGTCCATCCATATGTCCTTAAAGGAGTCATTTTCAAAAAATAGATAGCAATTTTCAAAATAATTTGATGCAATTTGGCTCAAACGTGCCTTTTGGGTCTAGTACTATGCGTGTTGAAATTTTTTGAAATTGGTCCATTATTTCACCTATACCCCATACAAGCGCGCTGATACTAGTCAATAAACAACTCTTTAGACTAGTCTATATACTACTCTATGGACTAGTCAGTAGACTAGTTTATAGACCAGTTCAGAGACTATTTCATAGTGTAAATTAGTATATCGTCACCTGAAATGCAAAAAGACGTAACAACCAAAAATTTTAAAATCGACTTTTTGATTGAAAATGGTCAATTACATCCAAATAACATCAATTTTATTAACATGAAATTCAAAAGGGCATAACAACAAATTAGTTTTTTCCACAAGTCAAAATGTCCTAAAAAGCAACACAATAGAGAATGCCTGAGTCACATTTATAATCAAACATGTTTATTTATGTTAGGATATATATGGCAGAAAGAGACATTTTTATAACAATAGTTTCATTTTTTTTTTAGTTTTTTTGTTTCTCCTGTAACATTTTGAAAAGTGTTGTTACGCCCTTTTGAATTTCAGGTGACGATATGTAAGTAGGTTAATCCATATACTAATCCGTACACTTGTCAATAGACTACTCCAATAGTTTAGTCAGAAAAAGGCTCATACTACAGACTCAAAAAGATATTCGCAATAGTTTAATGATGATAGGAGAGGGTGAGGTTAGATCGACAAATCCAATGAAATATTGATCTTCAGTTTCCTGGATGTAATTGCTTAAAATTTTCTAGTGCACGATATTTACAGCTAATTTGGAAGAACATCTGACAATGACAAAAAAATGCCTTACAGTTTCACTGTCCTCTCCACAGGCTCTACATTCGTCTGAATCCTTACTTTTTGTATAGTCCTAATCCTATGTGTCCACTCAGAAGACGTACCATCATACTAAGCTCGAACATTATTAATTTCAAGGAGTCTTCTCGTCCTGCTCCCGTTGCGGTCACCCCATAGGATCTTCGTGTTTCTAGCCACCATTTCATTATTCCAAATGAACATATGCGTTATCTCGTCTATAATTTCCCCTTCCCTTTAAATCAAGTTCATTCGCTCTTTCGTGGCCAACTACTCCAAATTGCCCTGGTATCCATATTATGTAAAGCTTACCTCAGGAAGAGTATTCGACTAAAGCTTTCATCAAATCCAATATGGATCTGATCACCTGATATCGCCTTAATTTCCTTTTGGATGTTATTCCCTGTTGGCGCTATATTTGGTCTTGTAAACACACACAACTTGTGTGGTCATCCCTAAACCCAACCTAGTGTTGTGATTAGATAGACGGCAGTATATTTAATTTCTGCGTCTTCAATATAGAACCCTAGGTCTGTTTTGTCCCCCAGTTTAGAATAATTCTCAGCGGATTCCTATGGCTATTTGCTTTAATGTTCCTCTGGACCATGACATTCTTTGTGGGATTAGTGTTTCAAAGATCTCGACATATTCTGTGTCTGCTATGCAATCCCATGTTTGTGTAAAGCCTTCCAATGTCATTAATGTCGTGTATCATTAATGAAGTGAATTATAACAAGGCACATCGGTACTGGGCGCTATATAAGAGAACAATAGGCATTCAATTGGCCTATAGTCCTACTATGAATTTATGATTAGACCATTTCTAACTTATGCTTCAATAATATGATGGACTTCTTTAAATAAAAAGTGTAATATCAAACTACTACTATGGCTCTGAAAACGTTGCTAGATATTTCACCCATTGAAACATATATAAGATATGAGGTGAACTTACAGCCGGCACTTAATATTAGGCGAAGTTTAATGATGATTAGTAGAATCTAGTGTCAACATTCTTATTTTATTAAATTATTAAAATTTTTCTAAATTTTTCTAAATTATTAAAATGTTTCTTTATACGATTCACAATTTCCTTTTAAGTTATCTTAAGGAGGTCTTTGCTTTTTAATGTCTAACTTTTTTTGAAAATTAAAAAAAAAACTTAATGTCTGTTACATTCAAATGTAATAAAATTGCACAAAGAGTATTGCTACTACACCCATCTTATAAAACATTTGATAAATACTAATTATATCCTACAACACTTTAGTGGATAGGGTTTGATTTGAGCTGATGTTTGTAACGCATAGAATTAATGGACCTATACCCTTCTTAAAGTATACCTATCGACTCAAAATCATTTTCTAAGTTGTCCATCTGTCTGTCTGTCTGCCTGTCCATATAAACATTGTAATCAAACTCCAGATAGCAAATTTTGAAGATAATTCGATGGAATTTAATATCGGTCCTTTATTTCAACTAGACTCACTTCAACCAGATTACCTAAATTAGAGCTCATTATTATGCCAAATTTACTAATATCTCTCTTCAAAAATGGGTACAACTACGTTTTATATAATCACACATAATACTACAATAATAGTCCCCTACAAAGTTACTCTCTAAAAATGATTAGTTATTAGGTTTATTAAATGATTTTATATATGATATTTTAAAAACCCTTTAACCTTTAAATATGCAAATTCAAACTAAGTTTTACTTACCATTTGTATTAAAGATTTAAGTATCCTTTATTTTAATAAATATTAGTTCCAATATCAATCATTAATCCTGTTTAATAGCAACGAGTATTTCAGTGTAATAATTTTAATGTTAATCCTTTAAAAAATTATCATATTTAAATGAAATTACAGCTTCCATTTGTAATAATTTACAACAAATAGTTGTTTATATTTTTTTTATATTCTAGCGGATTTGATTGAGAGCTGTACATGAATCATTTAATTAATATCATTAGTATAATTTGACATATGAGTGATATTTAATTAATATTTATAAATTTATTACGATTTTTTTTTACAACACTATTGATGGATTGACACTTTTTTTGATGATAATCAAGGGAATACAATTATAATACTTTTTGATGTTATTATTTTTTTTTCAGAAAAACTAGAGCAAATATTTTTTTCTTTTTTTTTCTAGGTTTTGGTTTTAATATTATTTTTATACACACAGCAATATTTATAGCAATTTTTTAAAAGATTTTTTATTAATGATACTCATCTATCAAGTATGAGTTATTAATAATATTAATATTAAGATATTACTTATACGCAGTGGTAGCAGGAAATATTTTGTTATTTTTCTATGAAAAAAACGCTTTAAACACTTTTAATTATTGATAATATATTTTTAATTATTAAGCTTTGTATAGATTATAAGCTTTTAAATACATATTTAATATAGAAATGCTATTTTATTTAATTTACTTTTTTTGCAAATGCCTATGACTGATATGTAATAAATTTTAATTTTTTTTGTTGGTACTTTTTTTAATTAAACACTTTTTTCTTAAATTTTTTGTTAATATTTTTTAAATTTATTTAATTTTTTTTTTTCTTAATTTACACTTTTTTAATTAAATTTTAATTTCAATTTATTTTAATTTTTCTTTTAAAACACTTTTTTTTTGGAATTCGAAATTTAGTATTTTTTCTTTCTTTTAGGTTAAATTACACGTCGCGCTTTTTTTAATTTTTTCAAAACAAATTGCGTTGAAATCGTTGCGTAAAGATTTTACCACGAAACACGTTTACGCCTCAAAATACCGCCATTGACTAAATGTTTGTTGAAATTATTCAATATTTGGCCAATATTTGTTTTACTTATACATATGTATTAGTATTTGTAGCAGAGTTGTTATAATAAAAACAAAAAACAATCCCTTATACTTCTGGTTTAATTGTAGACAACTTCCAATCCTTTTAGATTCACGTGTTATTATTGAAATAAAAGCTTTTTCACACTCCTCATTTAACAAAATCTCTTATATTTTGGTTAAATGCGCACTCTCTTTTAAATGTTTTCATATCCTTGCTATATTAAAAAAACATCTCTCTTACTCTATTCCTTTTCCTTTTCTTCTCACTTTATATTTATTTACATTTGATTCCAGTAATGTTTATAGCTCATTGTGGGTTTAACTAAATTGTGGGAGAAAAATTGGCATGTTGAGGACAAAAAACGTGGACTACCACAATGTTGTTAAAATTGTGCTATTTTTTGTTAATTGTAACCTTATTAAGTTGAGTTTTGATTTTTTGTTTTTTTCCTGTTTTTGTTTTTTGCTGTTTTCAGCTCTATGGAGACTAGTTATTTTAGGTGCACAATTTAACTTGTCTGGTTTGTCGTTAATGTATTTCTTTGAAGTGGCTGTAGTTTAGTTTAGTAGTTTAATAACGTTTTTCGTTGTACATTTAGCTTTTTTGAAATTACTAAAGAAATTCGCCAATAAAGAGCATAAAGTTAATTAGATACATTTTAAGACAAAACTTAATAATTTTAAAAGTTGGTAAACAATTTTTTTGAGTTTTTGGTTAATAACTATTCAAATTGAAATATTTACAAGAGTATTCTTAAAGGAGTTTTACTGTCTTAATTATAACAATATATCAAAGGTTTATAGAACCTTTCATTATTTGTTATTAATAAGGTCTTTAAGATATATTTAAAATATAATTATGCATAGAAACATGAAACAAAATTTTAGTATAAAATCAGATTTTTAGTGAAAAAAACGACTTTAAGAGAAAAATTTGAGTTTTAGTATAAATTTTTAGTATAAAATTATAATTTTAGAATTAAATTGGATTTTTAATGAAAATTTGGATTATTTGTGAGATATTACATTTTTTGCAAAAATATATAAATTTTATATTTTTTAGTAAATTTTAGTGAAATTTCAATTTTTTTATTAAAAATAAATATAATAATATATTTAAATATAATAATATATTGAAATATAACAATATATTTATAATAACTCCAATTATTTGTAATATTTTTTACGGAAATTTTAAATGTTAAAAAATGTAAAGTGAGGCGTGGCCGACCATATGAAATCCACCAGTTATGAATATTAAATGTGATTTATTTATACCCTACACCACTATAGTAGGGAGGGTATTATGCGTTTGTGCTGATGTTTGTAATACCCAATAATATTGCTTCTACACCCACCTCAAAGTCTACCAATCACTTTCTGAGTCGATTTAGCTATGTCCGTCCGTCTGTCTGTCCGTCTGTCTGTCCGTCTGTCTGTCTGTGTGTAAACCTTGTGCGCACTCTACAGGTCGTAATTATCAAGACAATTTGATGAAATTTAGGACATGCTCTTCTCCTAACCCAAGGACGAATCCTATTGAAAATGGTTAAAATCGGTCCATTATTTCGTACAGCCCCCATACAACTGTAGCCACCGAATAGGGCTTTTGAACTCATAGATATGTTAAAGGTTTTTGTATCACTGAAAAAAACGGCAAAACTTAGTTTTATAAAAGTTTTAATGATACTGCTGATTTTCGTAATGATAGGGCCTTATTTGACCCTATCACCCATATTAAGCCCCCTTCAGAAAATGACTTGAGGGTCAAAATTTACTTATAAACACTAATATCACGATGATATTCTGCATAAATGACTAATGTAGACGTAAATTCCTCTACCAAAATAGGACCATATTAACCCCTGCCCCCATTTAACATCTCTTTTTGAAAATCCCTCTTTTGTCAACAAATTGTATGGGGGCTAGGTGAAATAATGGACTGATTTTTACCAATAGGCTTTGTCCTTGGGTTAATAGAAATGTATGTGGCAAATTTTATCAAAATATCTTAAAAATTGAGATCTGTACTTTGATAACAAAGTTTATATGGACACTCGGACGGACGGACATCGTTAAATTGACTCAGAAAGTTATATTGAGTCAATGGGTATACGTTAAGGTAGGTATAGTACTAATATTTTAGTGTATTATAAACTTCAGCACAAACGCATTAACGATAAATTTTTTATATAAAATTAAATTTTAGTAAGTAGTCCATTTTTAGATGGCCCAAAATGTCTCTTGGTATAAAAATATTTTTTTTAAATTGAAGGGATCTTGAAAAAATGTTCAAATTTGTTATGAAATTTTCGATATTTTTGAAAATGGAGGCAAATGTAATGCTTTTAAATATTACAGCAAAATTTTGAACTTTAAAAATTATTTTCAGTTATCCTACACGTATGAGTAATATTTAATCTATTTTAACCATCAAACGCTATGGGTAGAAACAACAATAACCATTTATATATTTATTTCTTTATTTATAAATTTTGTTTTAAATTCTATATTTCTCAACCACATTATTGAAATATAGAATCATTCCATTCTAACCAAACAAATAACTATCTTTAAAAATATTCTCATAAAATAAGTAGTAAAACTTATCATTAAATTGTAATAATAATTACATTTGTGGTTTTTAAACTAAAATATAAAAGAAAATAATATTTATTTATCAATAATTATAAAACATTATAAAACAAAATTATATAAACATAATTATTTTCTAAAAATTTCCATTAAAATAACATAAAATATATATTACCCACAAAAACTATTTAAATAAATATAAGCGACAATAATATCTAAAAAATTAAAACAAAATAATATATTAAAATTAAAAACTTTGTCATTAAAAAACTTAAATCCACTAACAACAACTGTAATGCCACAAACTAAATACATATACATACATACATATTAACGTTTTTTACTCATAGCAAGGAAAAAACGAAAAAACATTAAATAATTTTATATTGCTGAGTGTTTTCCCTCAACTTAAATCTAATTGCACAACTGTGTATTAACAATTACATGACTGTTGTGTATTTAAAAAATAAAAAAATATAAAAATACAAAAAATGTAGAAAAAATGTAACCAAAGGCTAATTATTTTTATGTTTTCAAACTTTTTCTGGTATGTATGTATTTTTTGAGCTGGTTCATATTTTTTCAATTCATAATTTTCAGTTTCAGTTTTTAATTTTTTCTATTGCTGTGAGCAAAGAAAAATAAAAACCACAAAAATATATACAAACACACACAGACACATGGGAATGTATGCTGCAAATAGGTGCAAGTACAAATGTTAATATTCGTATTACTTACTACTACCATGCCTAATGCTGCTACTGCCACTAACACATTTATATACATAAATATGTATGTAATATTATGCAGCTCATTGAAACACAAACAGACTCTCATACACATATGGTAACTTGCATGTTATTTAGCATGCATGAATATATTCATTTGGACAGTAAGTCCTTCTTTAATGAGGAACAACAAGACAAATACAAAATGGAAAATGTGTTTTTCTATCATACTCAGTTATAATCTAAACTTAAGTAGAACTGAACTAGAACTGAACTAGAACTGAACTAGAACTGAACTAGAACTGAACTAGAAACTGAACTAGAACTGAACTAGAACTGAACTAGAAACTGAGCTAGAACTGACTAGAACTGACTAGAACTGAACTAGAACTGAACTAGAACTGAACTAGAACTGAACTAGAACTGAACTAGAACTGAACTAGAACTGAACTAGAACTGAACTAGAACTGAACTAGAACTGAATTAGAACTGAACTAGAACTGAACTAGAACTGAACTAGAACTGAACTAGAACTGAACTAGAACTGAACTAGAACTGAACTAGAACTGAACTAGAACTGAACTAGAACTGAACTAGAACTGAACTAGAACTGAACTAGAACTGAACTAGAACTGAACTAGAACTGAACTAGAACTGAACTAGAACTGAACTAGAACTGAACTAGAACTGAACTAGAACTGAACTAGAACTGAACTAGAACTGAACTAGAACTGAACTAGAACTGAACTAGAACTGAACTAGAACTGAACTAGAACTGAACTAGAACTGAACTAGAACTGAACTAGAACTGAACTAGAACTGAACTAGAACTGAACTAGAACTGAACTAGAACTGAACTAGAACTGAACTAGAACTGAACTAGAACTGAACTAGAACTGAACTAGAACTGAACTAGAACTGAACTAGAACTGAACTAGAACTGAACTAGAACTGAACTAGAACTGAACTAGAACTGAACTAGAACTGAACTAGAACTGAACTAGAACTGAACTAGAACTGAACTAGAACTGAACTAGAACTGAACTAGAACTGAACTAGAACTGAACTAGAACTGAACTAGAACTGAACTAGAACTGAACTATAACTGAACTAGAACTGAACTAGAACTGAACTAGAACTGAACTAGAACTGAACTAGAACTGAACTAGAACTGAACTAGAACTGAACTAGAACTGAACTAGAACTGAACTAGAACTGAACTAGAACTGAACTAGAACTGAACTAGAACTGAACTAGAACTGAACTAGAACTGAACTAGAACTGAACTAGAACTGAACTAGAACTGAACTAGAACTGAACTAGAACTGAACTAGAACCGAACTAGAACTGAAGTAAAACTGAACAAGAACTGAACTACAACTGAACTAGAACTGAACTAGAACTGAACTAGAACTGAACTAGAACTGAACTAGAACTGAACTAGAACTGAACTAGAACTGAACTAGAACTGAACTAGAACTGAACTAGAACTGAACTAGAACTGAACTAGAACTGAACTGGAACTGAACTAGAACTGAACTAGAACTGAAACTAGAACTGAAATAGAACTGAACTAGAAATGAACTAGAACTGAACTAGAACTGAACTAGAACTGAACTAGAACTGAACTAGAACTGAACTAGAACTGAACTAGAACTGAACTAGAACTAAACTAGAACTGAACTAGAACTGAACTAGAACTGAACTAGAACTGAACTAGAACTGAACTAGAACTGAACTAGAACTAACTAGAACTGAACTAGAACTGAACTAGAACTGAACTAGAACTGAACTAGAACTGAACTAGAACTGAACTAGAACTGAACTAGAACTGAACTAAACTGAACTAGAACTGAACTAGAACTGAACTAGAACTCAAATATAAATCATTTTTATATAGATAGTGAGTACCATTCCTGTATTAAAAGAGCCACCAGTAAAATTCATTTGCTAAAGCAAAAACAAAAATTCACTATATAAATGTGGTTGATTATGTTTATGGCGGACAGGACAACGGCAACACGGAAGCCAGTTATGTGAGTGACTTGGCATATTCTTTTTTATTGTTTTTGTTTCTCCACTTCCCACTGCACTGGTAGGGGTATGAATTTGTACGTTGGTTTCCTTTTTCGTTGTTTTTGTTTTTGCAGGGACTTCTTGTGTTCAAGTTACTATCAAAAGCACTTAACATACTCTTAACTTACAACAGCATTTATATATTACACATGAATCATATACATATGTATGTAAGTGTATGAGCTTGTGTGGTGGTAGAAGAAAAAACAAGAAACCTCAACTCAACAACTGATGTGTTGGTATGTTGGCAGTAAAATATTTTTTTTTTTTTGTTTTGAAAACAGGCACATACCCAGCTAGCATTTTCTTTCAAAAAAGGATCTTCCGCGATTGGAGGTGGCGATTAAATTAATCTTCCACGATATCGTATTCCAATTACGAAAGTTCAACGCAACGGGAGTAACTGTGTCACAGCCGCGACTCTTCTCTATGAATCGTCTACGATGTGTTAAAAAGAGTCTTGACACAATCGTCTTAATGAATCTTCTACGATGCGATAAACAGAATCTTTACACAATCGTCTTAATGAATCTTCTACGATGCGATAAAAAGAATTATAGAAGAGTCTTGGAACGATCGTAAAGAAGATTTTAATTGATCCTAAAATGCCTAAAAATATGCTAAAAATAAAAAGTATTGATATTCGTTTTATACTGTTTATTGCATTGGCATTTTTGTCAACTTTAAATAAAAAAAAAAAAATAAATATAAATTTGAATTCAATTATGAAAATAAATACATACATATGAATAATGGAAAGAATTATGCAATAGAAAAATTATTAAAAAATAAAAGTTATTTTTCAGCCAAATCGTCAATTTTCTTGGCTTCATCAATCTTTTTGGTTCGGTCACTCTTTCTGAGACGGTCACCAGCATGAACAAAATGTTGTTGTAATACCTTATTTATACCTGCATCATCAGCTTTCGGAAATTTTGAATGGCAGACACCATTAAAAAGAAAATAATTAGAATTCAGTAAAATCATGTTATAAAAAATACTTACTTGTTATAATTTTCGTTATATTGAATTCCTGAATACTGGGCTTACTGTTCGTTCCACGCCAACTCAATTTTGCAGCCACATCATCGCTCAGCATTTTTTTAATTGCATTCCTGACAAACGAGTTGGAGCTGTCGCCACCCACTTTACCAATAACGTATTTCTGTAAAAATTTGATATGAATATATGTATATATGTATGTTTATATTAAAAAATATGTATATAGACGGATAATTATATACATACCAATTGAGCTACAATATCCACGTTCTCTTCTATTTGTTTACGTAATTCTTCCAACTGTTTTACAGTTTTACTCGTTGACCACAGTTGTAGTTAACCCGTGTTTTACTGTCCAAAGTCTAATTTTCTCTTTCACACTTTCATTACTCGGCCAATTCACTTCTTCTATATATTCAACTGGAAAATTATCGCAAACGGATGATGTTTCAGTGAAATCCGATTCAACCAATTTTTCGAAAGAACTGACTTTCATTGGGACATCATCGCAATCAGATGTTTCCCTGCCTTTAACTTGTTTTTTGGATGATCCCACTTCATTATAAGCAGACTCCATCATTGCTTTATTTGATAGCATTATAAATTATTTTATATTATAAATTTAATTTTTGATTTCTAATAAAACACTTTTTAGTTAATACACTTAGTATTTATAAGAAACTTTATTAAAAATTAAATTTTTAATTTAATAAACTTCAAAAACCACTTTTATTCTTACTTGTCTCGACACTGATTATAAACTGAGTTGAAAAGAAGACAAAATAATTTGTTTTTGCTAAACGTTTATACGTATAACGGTAAAATTCGCCCAACTATCTCCAGAATCCGTAATCGGCGATTGTTGCGTAATATAAATAAACCGGTTTGACAATAATATATGCATCATTTGGAAGAGTAAAATATGATCGTTGACTAACAACAATCCTCCGATGATCGCTAAAATACATAAGCGACGATTAATTCGTTCAACAATCGCCAAAATTACTCGCAAAAGCATCTTTTGGTACATTAAAATATATATTTTTTAAATAATCGTCAGGACGATTATAAAACGAGTCACAAAATGAAACAATCGTCTGGAAGATTGAAAAAAGATTCACAAAATGAGGACAATCGTGTGGACGATTAAAAAAATAGTCGCAAAATCATCGCGCTCGCCAATGAATCATGTAAATGCTAGCTGGGTAAAAATTGCTGCACAAACACAAATACTGGTATTTTGTAAGTGAGTAAATATGTTTGCGATGGTATGAGTGAATGTGTATGTATGCATATTTTATCATTTACTCTTGTTGATACAAACATAATAACAAGAGAATTAAACAAAAAATAAAAAAAAATATACGAAAAATATGGAAAATATTGTTACAGCAACACTCGTTATAAGTCTCACTTGCTGTAATGGTAGTGGCGGTTTTAGTTGTTTTTGCATGTAGTTATAGTAATAGTAGAAATTTCAGTGATAGTGTCAGCAGTATCTTGCACAAACATTTTCTCACACTTATATAGTTGATGTTGTAACCTTACCACATACATATATCCACACTTAAACAGAAACATATGACACCCAAGTGGCATCTGCTTTCGACACCTTAATATATGCGCAGTATTTTGTTACATGTTCCTTTCTAGCTTATTTTTCATTCATTTTCTTTATTTCCTGTATGGTTTATTAAAGTGCAGACATATGTGGATAAGGCGATAAAAAAAACTGCAACGCATAAAAACAACAATGTTGATACAAATTTAACTTATAATTGGTAATGATCGGCTATTTGGCTGCTGTAAAATAAACTACAGGAAAGTAAAAGATTGGCTTTTAAGTTAAAGCAATTTGCAGGAAAGTGTATTAAATATTTACTTCAAATGTTCTTAAAAGAGATAAACATTAAAAACATACTGCAGTATTGGAGAAATATTAAAATATTAATTACCTGATAGGACGCTGTGGTAGTAAATTATTATTATGGTTAAATGGTTTCAGCAGGCCAGTTAAAGTATATAATGTCAGTAATAAACATATGTATGGATTTAATATAGTGTTATAACGGTAAATTGATTGTAAAGAAGAATCAGTTCTAGTTCAGTTATATTTCAGTTCTAGTTCAGTTCTAGTTCAGTTCTAGTTCAATTCTAGTTCAGTTCTAGCTCAGTTCTAGTTCAGTTCTAGTTCAGTTCTAGTTCAGTTCTAGTTCAGTTCTAGTTCAGTTCTAGTTCAGTTCTAGTTCAGTTCTAGTTCAGTTCTAGTTCAGTTCTAGTTCAGTTCTAGTTCAGTTCTAGTTCAGTTCTAGTTCAGTTCTAGTTCAGTTCTAGTTCAGTTCTAGTTCAGTTCTAGTTCAGTTCTAGTTCAGTTCTAGTTCAGTTCTAGTTCAGTTCTAGTTCAGTTCTAGTTCAGTTCTAGTTCAGTTCTAGTTCAGTTCTAGTTCAGTTCTAGTTCAGTTCTAGTTCAGTTCTAGTTCAGTTCTATTTCAGTTCTAGTTCAGTTCTAGTTCAGTTCTAGTTCAGTTCTAGTTCAGTTCAAGTTCAGTTCAAGTTCAGTTCAAGTTCAGTTCTAGTTCAGTTCTATTTCAGTCTAGTTCAGTTCTAGTTCAGTTCTAGTTCAGTTCTAGTTCAGTTCTAGTCTAGTTCAGTTCTAGTTCAGTTCTAGTTAGTTCTAGTTCAGTTCTAGTTCAGTTCTATTTCAGTTCTAGTTCAGTTCTATTTCAGTTCTAGTTCAGTTCTAGTTCAGTTCTAGTTCAGTTCTAGTTCAGTTCTAGTTCAGTTCTAGTTCAGTTCTAGTTCAGTTATATTTCAGTTCTAGTTCAGTTCTAGTTCAGTTCTAGTTCAATTCTAGTTCAGTTCTAGCTCAGTTCTAGTTCAGTTCTAGTTCAGATCTAGTTCAGTTCTAGTTCAGTTCTAGTTCAGTTCTAGTTCAGTTCTAGTTCAGTTCTAGTTCAGTTCTAGTTCAGTTCTAGTTCAGTTCTAGTTCAGTTCTAGTTCAGTTCTAGTTCAGTTCTAGTTCTGTTCTAGTTCAGTTCTAGTTCAGTTCTAGTTCAGTTCTAGTTCAGTTCTAGTTCAGTTCTAGTTCAGTTCTAGTTCAGTTCTAGTTCAGTTCTAGTTCAGTTCTAGTTCAGTTCTAGTTCAGTTCTAGTTCAGTTCTAGTTCAGTTCTAGTTCAGTTCTAGTTCAGTTCTAGTTCAGTTCTAGTTCAGTTCTAGTTCAGTTCTAGTTCAGTTCTAGTTCAGTTCTAGTTCAGTTCTATTTCAGTTCTAGTTCAGTTCTAGTTCAGTTCTAGTTCAGTTCTAGTTCAGTTCAAGTTCAGTTCAAGTTCAGTTCAAGTTCAGTTCTAGTTCAGTTCTATTTCAGTTCTAGTTCAGTTCTAGTTCAGTTCTAGTTCAGTTCTAGTTCAGTTCTAGTTCAGTTCTAGTTTAGTTCTAGTTCAGTTCTAGTTCAGTTCTATTTCAGTTCTAGTTCAGTTCTATTTCAGTTCTAGTTCAGTTCTAGTTCAGTTCTAGTTCAGTTCTAGTTCAGTTCTAGTTCAGTTCTAGTTCAGTTCTAGTTCAGTTCTAGTTCAGTTCTAGTTCAGTTCTAGTTCAGTTCTAGTTCAGTTCTAGTTCAGTTTAGTTCAGTTCTAGTTCAGTTCTAGTTCGTCTATTGTTCTAGTTCAGTTCTAGTTCAGTTCTAGTTCAGTTCTAGTTCAGTTCTAGTTCAGTTCTAGTTCAGTTCTAGTTCAGTACTAGTTCAGTTCTAGTTCAGTTCTAGTTCAATTCTAGTTCAGTTCTAGTTCAGTTCTAGTTCAGTTCTAGTTCAGTTCTAGTTCAGTTCTAGTTCAGTTCTAGTTCAGTTCTAGTTCAGTTCTAGTTCAGTTCTAGTTCAGTTCTAGTTCAGTTCTAGTTCAGTTCTAGTTCAGTTCTAGTTCAGTTCTAGTTCAGTTCTAGTTCAGTTCTAGTTCAGTTCTAGTTCAGTTCTAGTTCAGTTCTAGTTCAGTTCTAGTTCAGTTCTAGTTCAGTTCTAGTTCAGTTCAGTTCTAGTTCAGTTCAGTTCTAGTTCGGTTCTAGTTCAGTTCTAGTTCAGTTCTAGTTCAGTTCTAGTTCAGTTCTAGTTCAGTTCTAGTTCAGTTCTAGTTCAGTTCTAGTTCAGTTCTAGTTCAGTTCTAGTTCAGTTCTATTTCAGGTTCTAGTTCAGTTCTCAGTTCAGTTCTAGTTCAGTTCTAGGTTCCAAGTTCTAGTTTCAGTCTAGTTCAGTTCTAGTTCAGTTCTAGTTCAGTTCTAGTTCAGTTCTAGTTCAGTTCTAGTTCAGTGTTCTAGTTCAGTTCTAGTTCAGTTCCCTAGTTCAGTTCTAGTCTAGTCCAGTTCTAGTTCAGTTCTAGTTCAGTTCTAGTTCAGTTCTAGTTCAGTTCTAGTTCAGTTCTAGTTCAGTTCTAGTTCAGTTCTAGTTCAGTTCTAGTTCAATTCTAGTTCAGTTCTAGTTCAGTTCTAGTTCAGTTCTAGTTCAGTTCTAGTCATTTCTAGTTCAGTTCTAGTTCAGGTTCTAGTTCAGTTCTAGTTCAGTTCTAGTTCAGTTCTAGTTCAGTTCTAGTTCAGTTCTAGTTCAGTTCTAGTTCAGTTCTAGTTCAGTTCTAGTTCAGTTCTAGTTCAGTTCGAGTTCAGTTCTAGTTCAGTTCTAGTTCAGTTCTAGTTCAGTTCTAGTTCAGTCTAGTTCAGTTCTAGTTCAGGTTCTAGTTCAGTTCTAGTTCAGTTCTAGTTCAGTTCTAGTTCAGTTCTAGTTTCAGTTCTAGTTCAGTTCTAGTTCAGTTCTAGTTCAGTTCTAGTTCAGTTCTAGTTCAGTTTCTAGTTCAGTTCTAGTTCAGTTCTAGTTCAGTTCTAGTTCAGTTCTAGTTCAGTTCTAGTTAGTGCTAGTTCAGTTCTAGTTCAGTTCTAGTTCAGTTCTAGTTCAGTTCTAGTTCAGTTCTAGTTCCGTTTAGTTCAGTTCTAGTTCAGTTCTAGTTCAGTTCTAGTTCAGTTCTAGTTCAGTTATAGTTCAGTTCTAGTTCAGTTCTAGTTCAGTTCTAGTTCAGTTCTAGTTCAGTTCTAGTTCAGTTCTAGTTCAGTTCTAGTTCAGTTCTAGTTCAGTTCTAGTTCAGTTCTAGTTCAGTTCTAGTTCAGTTCTAGTTCAGTTCTAGTTCAGTTCTAGTTCAGTTCTAGTTCAGTTCTAGTTCAGTTCTAGTTCAGTTCTAGTTCAGTTCTAGTTCAGTTCTAGTTCAGTTCTAGTTCAGTTCTAGTTCAGTTCTAGTTCAGTCTAGTTCAGTTCTAGTTCAGTTCTAGTTCAGTTCTAGTTCAGTTCTAGTTCAGTTCTAGTTCAGTTCTAGTTCAGTTCTAGTTCAGTTCTAGTTTCAGTTCTAGTTCAGTTCTAGTTCAGTTCTAGTTCAGTTCTAGTTCAGTTCTAGTTCAGTTCTAGTTCAGTTCTAGTTCAGTTCTAGTTCAGTTCTCGTTCAGTCTAGTTCAGTTCTAGTTCAGTTCTAGTTCAGTTCTAGTTCAGTTCTAGTTCAGTCTAGTTTCAGTTCTAGTTCAGTTCTAGTTCAGTTCTAGTTCAGTTCTAGTTCAGTTCTAGTTCAGTTCTAGTTCAGTTCTAGTTCAGTTCTAGTTCAGTTCTAGTTCAGTTCTAGTTCAGTTCTAGTTCAGTTCTAGTTCAGTTCTAGTTCAGTTCTAGTTCAGTTCTAGTTCAGTTCTAGTTCAGTTCTAGTTCAGTTCTAGTTCAGTTCTAGTTCAGTTCTAGTTCAGTTCTAGTTCAGTTCTAGTTCAGTTCTAGTTCAGTTTCTAGTTCAGTTCTAGTTCAGTTCTAGTTCTAGTTCAGTTCTAGTTCAGTTCTTAGTTCAGTTCTAGTTCAGTTCTAGTTCAGTTTCTAGTTCAGTTCTAGTTCAGTTCTAGTTCAGTTCTAGTTCAGTTCTAGTTCAGTTCTAGTTCAGTTCTAGTTCAGTTCTAGTTTAGTTATAAATTTTTCAAATGTGTACTGATGAACTATATAAAAGTTTGTACTAAAATTAGCTTTACCAAATACTAAACGAGTTAATTTTACTTAAATTCTAGAAGCATCTTGTACAAAAATTGTCAGTTAATTCAAAATACACACAACTCAATGGTCTTGTAAAAATTTGATAACTAAGATAACAAGAGCATAAGTAAATGTTGCAGATACAATCACACAAAAGATAATTTATGTACATACTGGTCAGTATGGCAGAAAAACACAAAGGCACAAAATTTGTTAAAACGCACAATGTGTCTAAAAATCGGTTTTTACATGCAACTTTATTCATCGGTACGTACGTTTTTTTTTTTTTTTTGTTTTTTGTTTGTGCGAATAATTCATCCTTTGGCATGAGTTGTTTGCAGCGTCTGCTTAATTTATATGGAAAATTCAACAGCATCAGTAGTTTAAATCAAAAAAACTAACGAAAATTTTATAAACATTCGCATACACACAAACTCATACATACACTTAGTGGGACAACAACAAAACGAAAACAATGTCCTTGTTAGCGTTAAAATATGCAACAGCAACAACAACTACAATAAGAACATGAAACAATGACAACATTGAAAAGGATATTGTTGGTTGATATATGACATTGGGTCAACAGTAGCAATAACACAAAAATCCATTCACACAAACTCAAACATACATTCACAGGAAAATTCACTTTTCAAACTGCTGCTGAATGTTCGAACAGAATTTGTTATTTTTACAGGCGAATATGTATCGAACATTGTCAAACGTTGGTTGGGAAAACTCTTTAAAACCCATCTGTTGTTTATTTGTTGGTTTTAGCATTTTCGTGACCAATTAGCTTTCAAGGTAAAAGCAGAGTATGTATAAATAGAATTAACTTTTTTTCTGGTTGTGACAGACATTTTCAGAAATTAATTTGTATAATTTAAGAAAACTTGAAAAATTTCTTTGGGATTTTGTAAGTTTGAAAAGATTTCAGGTATTTTTTTTTCGTTTAAATGAAAATAACTAAGTAAAATATGATTTTAAATATACAACAAATTATTACTTTTTCTTGGGTCAGCTGTACTTTTATGAAATTCTTTGCCCTTTTCCAGAGTGTTAAATAATAATAAAGTAAAATACTTTTAACTTCCTTCAACTATTACTTTTATTGTGCGGTAAATATACAAAAAATATTAAAAATGTCCACACACTTACATAGTAAAACAAATAAGAAAATAGGATCGGCCAAACCCGACTACGTAATACACTACATCATCATAATGTATTTATTTTTCCACAAATGTATGAATAACAACATTAACTTAGACATATAGAAACACTGACTTAAAGATGTGTTAAAAGTAATATTTTTGCAAGTTACAAACTTTGGCAAAATACATACATACCACTATAGGGGTATAAAAACACATACCGTGTTTGAAGTAAATAAATGCTCATACGACACAGTATTTCTTTAATAAATATTAAATTTGTTGGCAAAAATAACAACAACAGAAACAAACACCACTCCAAGAATGCCAGTAATTTAGGAAAAGAACTGCAAAAAAAAACTAGAAAGAAAAACGACAACAAATTACACATTTCGAGACAGTTTTGTTTTTTATATTATTTTTTGCCTTTTTTGTAGTACCAAAGGAAGGACCAAGTTTTTATTTTATTATTATTTTTTTATATTATTTTCTAAATAAAACGTATGTTTATAATATAGAATTACTAACATATGAGGAAACCAAAAAACAACACACACACAAACCAGAATACATACATACATATAATTTTATACATGTGAATGGTTATTTTCTACATTACTTTACACTATCGTAGATCTTTCAATTTGTCTCTTCTTAAAAGTGTACTTAGGTTTTATAAACATTTCGTA
Organism: Lucilia sericata; assembly: GCF_015586225.1. Classification (NCBI taxonomy): domain Eukaryota; kingdom Metazoa; phylum Arthropoda; class Insecta; order Diptera; family Calliphoridae; genus Lucilia; species Lucilia sericata. The sequence goes on along the minus strand of NW_023994389.1, from coordinate 171,376 downwards.
TAAACAAATATACATATGTATATATTAGGGTAGCCCGAAATTAAAAGTTTTCATTATACACGATTTGATGATTTTTCAAGATAAATGCAATTGATTCTTTTTGATCATATAATGATCAATTTATTATTTAAAAACCAATGTCGATGTTGTTGGTTTTAAATAGAAAACAAGCATAAAAATAGAAAACAGTTATAAAAATAAAATGTGATTTGGTGTTCATAGTAAAGAATAAGTTGAATTATACCTTTTCTCAGATATACTTTAGCCATTATTTGTTGAATAAAATTGTGCACATTTAAGTCGTATTTCGAAGGGAGCTTTGTATATGGGCGAGGGGCAAATGAGGCCATATCATCAAAAAATCATCAGGGTCATGAAGGCTAGTATAGAACTTGGTTTTGCAGCTTTTTGTCAAGATGCGAGTTTGTTGAATATAATTATGAACTTAAAAGCCCTATTCGGGTGGTTCAGTTGTATGGGGGCTAGGTCAAATATTGGACCGATGGTACCTATTTTCAATAGGATTCGTTTCTAGTATAATAGAAGATCATGTGCAAAATTTAATTGAATTATCTTCAAAATTGCTACCTGTACGACCCCCCTTTCGGGGGTTCAGTTGTATGGAGACTATGTGAAATAATGGACCGATCATAACCATTTTCAATAGTCTTCGTCACTGAGACAATAGAACATCATGTACCAAATGAATTATCTTCAAAAATGCGACCTGAAGTTTGATGATAAGGTATAGACGGACGGACATAGCAAAATCGACAGACAGACGGACGGATGGACGGACAGACGGACGGAAATAGCTAAATCGACTCAGAAAATGATTCTAAGCCGATTGGTATACTTTATGGTGGGTATAGGACCAATATTATTGTGCGTTACAAACATCAGATCAAACTCAATATACTCTCCCCACTAAAGTGGTGTAGGGTATAACAAGAAATAATGTATAGTCGAGCTTTGACGACCATATAATACCCTACACTAGTGAAAAGTATGTATGAAATCTTTTTTATGTTTTGTAACTAGCAAAGCATTTAAGTTGTTTTTGCCTAAATTCCGAATACAATTTTTTGACAAAAAAAAGAGGGAGTTTCAGATTTTCAGAAGGAAGCCTTATATGTGGGCAAGGCTTAATATGGGTCTAAACTTATAAATATTGGTAGAGTTATTTACGTTCACATTAAAGTTTATTTGGAAGCATTTTATCGTGCTACTAGTGTTTATACGTGAATTGTTGACTTTCTTGTAATATTTTAAAGGAGACTTTGCATGGGGCTGAGGTCAAATGAGGCCCGATTAGTACAAAAATCTGAAGAGACCTTTTCGGTTGCCGGGGCCTAATTGAAATAATTGACCCATTTCAACCAATAGAAGTTAAAGTAAAAATGCAACCCATCAGAGAAGATACAATAAATGTTGACTTATTTTGATCTGTAGAGGCATAACTGTTCAATGTCAAAATAATAAATGATTTCAAACGTTTTTTACTTTCATGACTTTGAGAAAATATTCACAGGCTAATTTCTGCCTTTTTGATGATAAATACTGCCATATTAATTTTTCGATATAAAAATGGGATATCAAATGGGGATCAAATTATGAACTTTAACCAAAAATGTTCCGTTTGATGAGTCCACCCTAATGTGCATATTTATATTACGATGCAAATACATAAAGTGAGAAGCAAAAAATGTAGTAAAATAAAATAATTTGAAAGAAAAGTGTTCATTAAAATATTACTTAAAACTAAGACTTAAATGGACAATGGACCTAATCATATATAAATAATAAGTATCACATTTTTGAGGAGCAAAAGTGATTTTATAAAAAAGGAATATAAGTTTTATTTTTATGAATAGATTCCCATAGAATTATTCATCCTTTTTCAATGAGAGCTCAATTTATAGAAATACAACCCTTATTATTTTTAAATAAAACATCGAATTATGTTAAAAAGTAAAACAATTAAAATTTTAACCACTTAAAAATTATATTAAAATTATTATTAAAAAAATTATATTTTTTAAAAGATTTTTGAAAAGATTTCCTTTTCACTGTAACAGAATTTACATTTGAAGTTTTATTCGTTTGTGTGTACATTACTTTTGAATATTCTCCTCTATTACTTGAATGTTTGTGCTTCACTTATTCAAGTGGTTTGTGACTGTATCCAAGAATTGTAACAAAAGAATGTCCACAAAGAAGTTTTCCAAGAATTGTTATAATATTAAATAAACAATGCCAATTTTTAAAAAAATAATAATAAGAATTTTTTAACTCATAAAGTACGCGCTCTGGCATATGAATATCTAAATAAAGATAAATCTAGTTAAAGTATATCCTTTCAAATTTGAACTCGTGTTCATTCTCTGTTATCACTATTAAATTCAAACGTTTTTACTATTTATAGTATACACGACAAGTATCGCTTAAATACACTTGCCCACATATGTATGTTTATACACTAACACTACACACACCAATTACTTACTTTTTATATACCTACATACATTCATACTCTCGTAAGGACATACGAGTAAATATAAACATATTTATGTTTAGATCCTTTTTTGTTACTTATGTTTTTCTACTTTTCTAAACATTATTTAAACCTTTTTAATGTTACACATAGCAACGACAAATAAAAGAATATAATAACAGTTTTTCTCATTAGACGTTTTCCTTTCTAACATCTAACAGGAAGAACGACTAGAGAAAAAAACTAAACTGCATAGAAGAGGAAGAAAATAATTTGCAATAAACTCTTGACGCAAGTATTTAATGTTGCTTCTGGGTGCTTTTACTAAATGACGTTGTTGTAAATCTTTTACTAGTAATTTTTAATGTTGTTCTTTTGCCTTTTTTGTATTTTAAACTTAATTTCTTATGCCTGCTCTATGTATAAGTTTCCCAGCATAAAAACAAACTTCCAAAGAAAAAACAAGTTCCAGTTTAGTTCTAGTTTAATTCTAGTTCAGTTCTAGTTCTAGTTCAGTTTAGTTCAGTTCTAGTTCAGTTCTAGTTCAGTTCTAGTTCAGTTCTAGTTCAGTTCTAGTTCAGTTCTAGTTCAGTTCTAGTTCAGTTCTAGTTCAGTTCTAGTTCAGTTCTAGTTCAGTTCTAGTTCAGTTCTAGTTCAGTTCTAGTTCAGTTCTAGTTCAGTTCTAGTTCAGTTCTAGTTCAGTTCTAGTTCAGTTCTAGTTCAGTTCTAGTTCAGTTCTAGTTCAGTTCTAGTTCAGTTCTAGTTCAGTTCTAGTTCAGTTCTAGTTCAGTTCTAGTTCAGTTCTAGTTCAGTTCTAGTTCAGTTCTAGTTCAGTTCTAGTTCAGTTCTAGTTCAGTTCTAGTTCAGTTCTAGTTCAGTTCTAGTTCAGTTCTAGTTCAGTTCTAGTTCAGTTCTAGTTCAGTTCTAGTTCAGTTCTAGTTCAGTTCTAGTTCAGTTCTAGTTCAGTTCTAGTTCAGTTCTAGTTCAGTTCTAGTTCAGTTCTAGTTCAGTTCTAGTTCAGTTCTAGTTCAGTTCTAGTTCAGTTCTAGTTCAGTTCTAGTTCAGTTCTAGTTCAGTTCTAGTTCAGTTCTAGTTCAGTTCTAGTTCAGTTCTAGTTCAGTTCTATTTCAGTTCTAGTTCAGTTCTAGTTCAGTTCTAGTTCAGTTCTAGTTCAGTTCTAGTTCAGTTCTAGTTCAGTTTAGTTCAGTTCTAGTTCAGTTCTAGTTCAGTTCTAGTTCAGTTCTAGTTCAGTTCTAGTTCAGTTCTAGTTCAGTTCTAGTTCAGTTCTAGTTCAGTTCTAGTTCAGTTCTAGTTCAGTTCTAGTTCAGTTCTAGTTCAGTTCTAGTTCAGTTCTAGTTCAGTTCTAGTTCAGTTCTAGTTCAGTTCTAGTTCAGTTCTAGTTCAGTTCTAGTTCAGTTCTAGTTCAGTTCTAGTTCAGTTCTAGTTCAGTTCTAGTTCAGTTCTAGTTCAGTTCTAGTTTCAGTCTTAGTTTCAGTTTCTAGTTCAGTTCTAGTTCAGTTCTAGTTCAGTTCTAGTTCAGTTCTAGTTCAGTTCTAGTTCAGTTCTAGTTCAGTTCTAGTTCAGTTCTAGTCAGTTCTAGTTCAGTTCTAGTTCAGTTCTAGTTCAGTTCTAGTTCAGTTCTAGTTCAGTTCTAGTTCAGTTCTAGTTCAGTTCTAGTTCAGTTCTAGTCAGTTCTAGTTCAGTTCTAGTTCAGTTCTAGTTCAGTTCTAGTTCAGTTCTAGTCAGTTTCTAGTTCTTCTAGTTCAGTTCTAGTTCAGTTCTAGTTCAGTTCTAGTTCAGTTCTAGTTCAGTTCTAGTTCAGTTCTAGTTCAGTTCTAGTTCAGTTCTAGTTCAGTTCTAGTATCAGTTCTAGTTCAGTTCTAGTTCAGTTCTAGTTCAGTTCTAGTTCAGGTTCTAGTTCAGTTCTAGTTTCAGTTCTAGTTCAGTTTAGTTCTAGTTTAGTCAGTTCTAGTTCAGTTCTAGTTCAGTTCTAGTTCAGTTCTAGTTCAGTTCTAGTTCAGTTCTAGTTCAGTTCTAGTTCAGTTCTAGTTCAGTTCTAGTTCAGTTCTAGTTCAGTTCTAGTTCAGTTCTAGTTCAGTTCTAGTTCAGTTCTAGTTCAGTTCTAGTTCAGTTCTAGTTCAGTTCTAGTTCAGTTCTAGTTCAGTTCTAGTTCAGTTCTAGTTCAGTTCTAGTTCAGTTCTAGTTCAGTTCTAGTTCAGTTCTAGTTCAGTTCTAGTTCAGTTCTAGTTCAGTTCTAGTTCAGTTCTAGTTCAGTTCTAGTTCAGTTCTAGTTCAGTTCTAGTTCAGTTCTAGTTCAGTTCTAGTTCAGTTCTAGTTCAGTTCTAGTTCAGTTCTAGTTCAGTTCTAGTTCAGTTCTAGTTCAGTTCTAGTTCAGTTCTAGTTCAGTTCTAGTTCAGTTCTAGTTCAGTTCTAGTTCAGTTCTAGTTAGTTCTAGTTCAGTTCTAGTTCAGTTCTAGTTCAGTTCTAGTTCAGTTCTAGTTCAGTTCTAGTTCAGTTCTAGTTCAGTTCTAGTTCAGTTCTAGTTCAGTTCTAGTTCGTTCTAGTTCAGTTCTAGTTCAGTTCTAGTTCAGTTCTAGTTCAGTTCTAGTTCAGTTCTAGTTCAGTTCTAGTTCAGTTCTAGTTCAGTTCTAGTTCAGTTCTAGTTCAGTTCTAGTTCAGTTCTAGTTCAGTTCTAGTTCAGTTCTAGTTCAGTTCTAGTTCAGTTCTAGTTCAGTTCTAGTTCAGTTCTAGTTCAGTTCTAGTTCAGTTCTAGTTCAGTTCTAGTTCAGTTCTAGTTCAGTTCTAGTTCAGTTCTAGTTCAGTTCTAGTTCAGTTCTAGTTCAGTTCTAGTTCAGTTCTAGTTCAGTTCTAGTTCAGTTCTAGTTCAGTTCTAGTTCAGTTCTAGTTCAGTTCTAGTTCAGTTCTAGTTCAGTTCTAGTCAGTTCTAGGTCAGTTCTAGTCAGTTCTAGTTCAGTTCTAGTTCAGTTCTAGTTCAGTTTAGTTCAGTTCTAGTTCAGTTCTAGTTCAGTTCTAGTTCAGTTCTAGTTCAGTTCTAGTTCAGTTCTAGTTCAGTTCTAGTTCAGTTCTAGTTCAGTTCTAGTTCAGTTCTAGTTCAGTTCTAGTTCAGTTCTAGTTCAGTTCTAGTTCAGTTCTAGTTCAGTTCTAGTTCAGTTCTAGTTCAGTTCTAGTTCAGTTCTAGTTCAGTTCTAGTTCAGTTCTAGTTCAGTTCTAGTTCAGTTCTAGTTCAGTTCTAGTTCAGTTCTAGTTCAGTTCTAGTTCAGTTCTAGTTCAGTTCTAGTTCAGTTCTAGTTCAGTTCTAGTTCAGTTCTAGTTCAGTTCTAGTTCAGTTCTAGTTCAGTTCTAGTTCAGTTCTAGTTCAGTTCTAGTTCAGTTCTAGTTCAGTTCTAGTTCAGTTCTAAAATTTGTTGCTGATATATTTGCATTGGAAGTCCTTTGTTATTGTTTTGCTGGGAAATACGCATCTACAGCATCCTCTAGAAAAAGCAAATGATTTTTTTTTATTATTTACGTTTGTGTAGCTGTTGTAGTTTACGTGAGTACAACTATATTTTTTAAGAGGTATTCACCTGTGTTTATAGTCTGATTGAGACTTAATCTACTGTAATACGTTTTTTACTTTTTATTTGTAAAACGGTATTAGTTTATGGGATTCGCTATTAAATCTTTTTAGTTATAATCTCGAAGGTCAGCTTTTTATTAGAAATTTATTTTCTTATTTATAAGATATAAGAAGAAATTGGAAAAGAAATGTCTAAAGACATTAACAAAATTAACTTGTATGCTTTTATTTATTTCTGAAGTATCTATGTGCTTTAGAATTGTTCTGATAAAAAAAATCCTCATTAAAACAACTTTTAATTAATTTAGCTTTTCATTTTATTTTACTTTTCGCAACCAACCGCAATCAAACGTCTTTACTTAACTTTTGATTTTTTTAATTTAAAGTTTTATTTCTCTTTTTAGTTTTCATCAAATATTTCTAGTTTGTAGAAATTACTTCCTTGAAAATTAATTTCCCCTACCTGTTACTTTCTTGCTCTCTCTTACTCATCCATGTGGTGACTTTTTTAATGATAAAGCGGAGATTGCAACATTTAATGAGTATTTTGTAGTAAAAGGAGATGAATGTTATAATTTAGTTTTTACAAATTCAAATACTAAAAGGGGTTTTCTAAAAGCAAAATGTTTTTTGTATGTTATAAAAGTGTATATTCACAACTATAAGGTCAGCTATAAGATAAATTGTTTAAACAATTTGAATTGAAGAACTAAAAAACTGCATTAAATAATTTTAGAACTTTAATATGTTTTGTAATTTGTAAATTTATTTTAAACTTAAATTATTTGTGGTGCAAATAAATTATGTTCAACAATTCGTAAAACTTAGTGCTAAACACAACAATCACTTAAACACTTTTATACACATGTCCTGGCACTCACACACAATCACATAATTGATTACTTTAATCTATTTGTCTACAATTTCAACAAAGGTAATAAATAAACGAACAAAAAATGCATTGCAATAACTACAACAATAATATCATATTGTATATCATTAACACAATTCATTCAATTAAATTCTACTCATTTGGCATTTAATTAATTTATTTAATAGTACTCAATTATAACACTATTTTACACATACATACACTTGTATGCACCCTCACCCTTTCACTCACTCTTAACTCTTTCACATCAATAAATATTTAAATATAAATAAATTCGACTTTTTTTCAAATATGGACAAAAGTCATCAACAAATTAAATATTTAATATCATATACATATATACATATACATACACATGTGATATCTCTCACCAATATAGAAAATAAATGATGGATGGATGTTTGGACGGTTTGATGAACGAACGGTTGGTATTTGCAAGTCGTGCATATATATAAGTAATAATTGATAATTCTCTAGGATGTTTTATTTTATTTAAATTAAAATAAAATGTGCAATAAATTTTTTTGTTTCTATTTTCTAATTTTGATATATTTAATACAAAATTTGGGCTTTTTTGCAATAATATCTATACCAGGGCATAATGCCACATTCAGCTGTTATATCATATCCCCGTCGACATCATTTGACTAAAAGTTTACAAACGTGGTACGCTCAATAGTGAGGTGGTAAGCTCACGTTTGTTAACTTTTGGACAACGAATGTGCATAAAATGTAGATTGCGACGACAAATTGTTTGTAATGTTGACAACGTTGCGTGGAGTATAGTCCAGCATATAGTCTGACTATATTCCAGACTAAAATTTAAACGACTTTTCTAGTTATAGTCTGGCCTTTCGTACATACATATGTATTTATGTAGTATATGGCCCGAACCTAAAGTTTGGGAAATTATGTGAAACTTAGGTTTGGAATATATATGAACTTATTGACTGGACTACCGAACGAAACGAACGAACGAACGAAAGAACGAACGAACGAACGAACGAACGAACGAACGAACGAACGAAACGAACGAACGAACGAAGAACGAACGAACGAAGAACGAACGAACGAACAACGAACGAACGAAACGAACGAACGAACGAACGAACGAACGAACGAACGAAACGAAGAACGAACGAACGAACGAACGAACGAACGAACGAACGAACAACGAAGAACGAACGAACGAACGAACGAAAGAACGAAACGAACGAACGAAAACGAACGAACGAACGAAGAACGAACGAACGAACGAACGAACGAACGAACGAACGAAACGAACGAACGAACGAACGAACGAACGAACGAACGAACGAACGAAAAAACGAACGAACGAACGAACGAACGAAACGAACGAACGAACGAACGAACGAACGAACGAACGAACGAACGAACTAACGAAACGAAAACTAACGAACGAACTAACGAACGAACGAACGAACGAACTAACGAATAACTAACTAACTAACGACTAACTACTAACTAACGAACTAACTAACTAAACTAACTAAACGAACTAACTAACTAACTACTAACTAACTACTAACTAACTAACTAACTAACTAACTAACTAACGAGTAACTAACTAACTAACTAACTAACTAACTAACTAACTAACTAACTAACTAACTAACTAACTAACTACTAACTAACTAACTAACTAACTAACTAACTAACTAACTAACTAACTAACTAACTAACTAACTAACTAACTAACTAACTAACTAACTAACTAACTAACTAACTAACTGTAGCTGTACTGTGGGAATATTGTATATATACCCTATAGGGTGTAGTTCAGAACATAGATTTTAGTCTGTCGTCTTGAATACAATCTGGACTATAGTCTGCACCTTTTTCCTGATAGTTATATCGTACATCTCGCAGTTTATCCATCTATTCCTTAGCATGTAGATGATTCAGTTATGAAGCACCTAGGTCTAGGGATTGGATAAGAGCATCAGTGTGTACGTTATGAATGACATACTTATAACCTCTTAGCTTATACCCAAGAGCTTTATTGAAGGCCACAAAATTATTGAGTGACAAGTCAATAATAGAAAGTTGCTGAAATATGTATAGCTAATTTTAAATGCATTCATAAATAATTTAAATTTATCTAATTTGTTATATGTTTTAAAATCTACATTTTAATGATAAACACAAATTGAACCAAATTTAAATGCAGGATTTAATTACTTTGGGAATTCTTTTGTTAATAGTTTTAAAATTGTCAAAACCCTAAACAAATATAAAGCAAATACTTGTGTTTGGAATTTACAAAATTATGCTTGAGAATATTGATTGAATTAGGTAATCTTAGAGTATTATAAATAAATTCAAAAAATATTTGTGGTTAAATTGCAACTTTAAAAAACTATACATTAGAAACTTAACATAATTTTAGTTATAAAATTTAAGTTTTACACAAAAATTATTTAAGAATGCCAACATATTTTATGAAATAAATTTTAAAACAATTCACAGATAAACATTTATCTTCATCATATGCATGTCAACTCTTTTGCAAATAAATATTTCAACATAACAAATACACAGGGAGAAATAAATAACAAGTATTACATTAATAGCAAAAAACTATATAAGGGTAAAAACAATGTTATTTTTCCCGAGTCGAAATATGTCATTAACATATCGTAAAAGTTTAGTTGTGTTGTCATTTGCATTACAGGATTTCCAAATCTTTACCATTTGATTCCAAAAAAAAATTCATTGCTATTTCAGTGTATTTATATTATTTATACTTACTTTTGTTTAAGTATTAAATAGTTAAACAATTTTATTTATTTATGCTATTTATAGTAATTTTATTGTAAAAATAACCTAAATTCCTTAATCATTAATACAATTCATATTTACAATTTTTATTTTTTATTTAAATAAAATTATTATTGTATAAATGAATAAACCAAATTTAACTTATAATTATTTAGTATATGAAAAGGAAATACATCTTCTATATATATAAAAGAATAGCGTTACTGACTGACTAATTCATCATAGCACAGCCCAAAGGGCTGTACCTAGAATCATGAAATTTTGACAGTAGATGTGTTTTTGGTTATGTAGATCCACTAAGGAGGGATTTTTGGAAATTTGTACATTTAGGGGTAAAAAAGGGGTAAAATCGGGTTTCTTAATTATCTTATCTAATATTACTGATGCAAGCAAACTTTTAAATGCACCTGTATCTGCTCCTAAAATAAGCAGATGGGTGTATGATACTTTTTTAAAATTCGTACTTTTAAGGGGTGAAAATGTGTAACAAAGATGATTTTGGTAACTTGTTTGGCCCTTTATAACTTTTTAACTAATAAACAAAATAAAATTTTTGTAAATATTTTGAATATATCTAACAAAATTAGGAGACAGCTGTTTCGTACTTTGCTAAAATTCAGTCCTTTTTGGGTATTTTTGGTACTTTTTTTAGCACATTAAGAAAACTTTTTTTTTATTGAAGTATTCCTAATAACGGACTAACTCTGTAATATTTATTGAAACAAAATTTTTGCTATTTCACTGGGGGAAAAAGTACCAAGAAGGGGAAAAACGGGAAATTTAATTTTATTCAAACTCATTGAGTCAATTTTATATTAAAACGGACTAACTCTGTAATATTTATTGAAACAAAATTTTTTCTATTTCACTGGGGGAAAAGTACCAAAAAGGGGAAAATTGAAAATTTAATTTTATTCAAACTCATTGAGCCAATTTTTATAAAATTTGAAAAAGTAGTTTATTTTCTCACACAAAATAAGCTATTAGTATATTATTTTGGAAATCGAGTACTAAGGCATATATAGGATCAAGTTCGAGTAAATTGTTTGGTACTTTTTGAAAGCAAAATTTTTCTGGAACCAATGAATGCAGATTTGAATCGTTTGAGTTTTATCTGTGATATAGAGATTTAAATACAAAACATTTTGTAAACTTAATTCTCAAAAAAGTATATTTCTAAGCGAAAAGGGGAAAAATTGTACTATTTTTATTAGTACTTTCCACTAAGGTAGAATTTATTCCACGTTTGGTACTTTTTCTTTCTTCAAATGATACTCTTTGTATGTTCTATAATATGAATTCAAAACACATGATTATTTAACATACACGGTCCTCATTGAATAAAATACTTTAAGAGAGAACTTTTTAGTACTTTTTATGTCATAAAGGGTAGTTTTTGAATTTTCTAAAATATTCAACCCAGGAACATAAATTTTATCATATCATATTCTCTAAGTGGGAACTCTTTGCTACTTTTTCATTCTTCAAATGGTACCTTTTGGATTCTCTATAATGGTTAAACGGAACACAAGATCCTTATTAAATGAGAATTTATTGAGAGATATTTTTGTACTTTTTCGTTTTTCCGTTGGTACTTTTTGATGTTTTTACGATATTGAACATAGAAATATAAAATTTAAAATGTAGGGATTTTAGTGAATGAGAATCTACTGAATGTGACTTTTGGTACTTTTTCATTCATCAAATTATATTTTTCAAATTGTATTGTTAAGAGGTATTTTATAGTACTTTTTTTCAAATAGTACTTTCGAAATTTTCTATAATGTGAAAGCTAACGAACGAAACTCAAAATACAAGCTTCTTCCTGAATGCGAATTTATTCACGTTATATTGAAGTTAATGTCTCAGATTAAAAAAATTTTGAAACAATTTTAATTTTTCTATAAAAGTAAACAAAATTTTATATGTATTTAATTTTGTTTAGTGTAGCGAAGCACCCAGGGTATGCTAGTATATACATTAATACATATATATATGCATGTATGTATATTATAATAAAATTAATAACAATGTACACAATATAATTGTCCATTTTGCAATTTTATTATTATTTTATAATATAAATACTATTTATAATTAATTTGAAATATAAATTTTTAAAGTCAATATTTAAAAATAATGTGCTTAAATGTGAAAACAAATTTGATTGGATGACAATCATGTAAAATTAAAAAAAAAATGTTTTTAATTTTAACTTATTTAAGTATTGCTTGTCTTGTGTTAAAAAACACGCATAATATTTATAAAGTTTTAGTTAAATTCAAAGCTTTAGTTAAAAAATAAATAATATAGATATTTAAACTGTTTTTTTTAAACTACGTTTTAAAATTCTTTCAATTAAAATATTTACCTATTACCACTACCAATATTCTTTTAGAATATTAATTATATGTCATGATGTACTTTTCATTATTTTAAAGCCTAAAAATGTATGCAGTAACTTTTGACATCTATATTATGTGATACGTAAGCGTATGCGTGATGCCATATTTTAAATATTACTCATACATTATGGTGCACATGTAAAAACAACTACACACAACATATGTACATACAAATGTACATTCGTTTGTAGAATAAAGCAAATCTCATAAATTTAAACACATGCATATATTTTCACACAGAGACATACATATATACATATGTACTTGTAAACTATTGTTGTTGTTTTTGTAGTTGTTGCTGTTATTTTATATAATTTTATATGCAATTTCATAAGTGGCTTAACAACTTGACCTGTATTTTAATTTAGAATATAAATTATGTTGAGTACACAAGTTGTATTTAATATGTTTGTGCTGACTTACACAAATGAAAACTTATACATACAGACACATTTATACCTCTACAACTAAATAAATACAAAATTACACAAAGTTACATCACACATAGACTTACATTTAAAATGTATATTTATTTGTTTAAAGTGATTGTGAAAGTGTATCTACATAAATGTATATTATTTATGTTTCTATATCTGTTTATATGTAAATATGATATCTATACTAACATACAAACATATATTTAGTGTATGTGTTTGTGTATAATCATCATTTGTTATTTATTTATCTGTGTGTTTGTTTGTAATTGTATATACTTAATACTTATATGTAAATTTGTGATTATGTGTATCACTTTAAAATTTAAAATACAGAAAAAAAAACTACAATCAAACTAACAAACAATTGATGCAATAAATTTAATTTTGATATAAATAAAAGTAAATAAAAAAAATGCACGTAATTGTTGTTAAATAAAATTAAAAATTATAATAAAAACCAGTACCAAAAAGAAATATTTAGTATAGAGTTATATATGTATGTTATTTTTCTTGATTTAATTAAAATTTTTATGTTAAAAAATTATAGCTTTTTTTATAGAATAATTGTTGTATAACTGACAGAAAAATTTTGTGATTTTAAGCAAAAAAAAAAAAAAAAAAAACTATACTAGGAAAGAATAGTATTTTTTTTTTATTATACAACCAATTTAAATAAAAAGTAGTCCGAAATTAAGTTTATTGCTAAATTTATGCTCATTCGCCACCATAAATGGAAGAGTCTGTTTATATACTGTAGATGGGACTAAAGTCTCGTCTCTAGTCTGAGCAATAGTCTTTTCTATAGTTTGGGCTATAGTCTCGACTACAGTCTGGAATATAGGCCCGTCTATAGTATGGACTACAGGCCCACCTGTAGTCTGGACTATAGTCTACAATATAGTCCACACTATAGTCTCGACTATAGTCTCGTCTATGATCTGGACTATAGTCTCGTCTATGGTCTGCACTATAGTCTATTCTATAGTATGGACTATAGTCTAGTCTATAGTCTGGGCTATAGTCTAGTCTATAGTCCGGGCTATAGTCTCGTCTATAGTCTGGACCATAGTCTCATCTATAATATGGACTATAATCTCGTCTATAGTCTGGACTATAGTCTCGTCGATATTCTGGACTATAGTCTCGTCGATAGTCTGGACTATAGTCTCGTCTATAGTCTGGACTATAATCTCGTCTATAGTCTGGACTATAGTCTCGTCTATAGTCTGGACAATAGTCTCGTCTATAGTCTGGACTATGGTCTCGTTTATAGTCTGGACTATGGTCTCGTCTATAGTCTGGACTATAGTCTCGTCTATAGTCTGGACTATAGTCTCGTCTATAGTCTGGACTATAGTCTCGTCTATAGTCTCGTCTATAGTCTGGACTATAGTCTCGTCTATAGTCTGGACTATGGTCTCGTTTATAGTCTGGACTATGGTCTCGTCTATAGTCTGGACTATAGTCTCGTCTATAGTCTGGACTATAGTCTCGTCTATGGTCTGGACTATAGTCTCGTCTATAGTCTGGACTATAGTCTCGTCGATATTCTGGACTATAGTCTCGTCGATAGTCTGGACTATAGTCTCGTCTATAGTCTGGACTATAATCTCGTCTATAGTCTGGACTATAGTCTCGTCTATAGTCTGGACAATAGTCTCGTCTATAGTCTGGACTATGGTCTAGTTTATAGTCTGGACTATGGTCTCGTCTATAGTCTGGACTATAGTCTCGTCTATAGTCTGGACTATAGTCTCGTCTATAGTCTGGACTATAGTCTCGTCTATAGTCTCGTCTATAGTCTGGACTATAGTCTCGTCTATAGTCTGGACTATAGTCTTATCTATAGTCTGGACTATAGTCTAGACTATAGTCTGGACTATAGTCTGGACTATAGTCTCGTCTATAGTCTGGACTATAGTCTCGTCGATAGTCTGGACTATAGTCTCGTCGATAGTCTGGACTTTAGTCTCGTCTATAGTCTGGACTATAATCTCGTCTATAGTCCAGACTATAGACGAGATTAGAGTCCAGACTATAGTCTGGACTATAGTCTGCACTATATTCTCGTCTATAGTCTGGACTCTAATCTCGTCTATAGTCTGGACTATAGTCTCGTCTATAGTCTGGCCTAAAGTCTCCTCTACAGTCTGGACTATAGCTTTGACTATATACTGGATAGTCTGGGCTATAATCTCGTTTATAGTCTGGGCTATAGTCTGGACTATAGTCTCAGTCTATAGTCTGGACTATAACCTCAGTCTATAGTCTGGGCTATAGTCTCAGTTTATGGCCTGGATTATAGCCTTGACTACAGATTGGATAATAGTGTCGTCTATGGTCTGAACTATTGTCTTATCTGTAGTCCAGTCTATAGTTTCATCCTCAGTCTGAACTATAGTCTGCTAATCTGCACTTTTAGTGTAAAATATAGTCTTGTCTTCCATCTGAACTAAAGTTTCAGCTACAGTCCTATTCTCTTCTATACCCTCTTCTCATGAGTCTGGTCTATTATATTAATAGGAGTCTATTTTATCCAGCCTATTGTCAGCAGCATAGTCTTCACTATAGTCCCATCTATAGTCTGGACTATATTTTCGTCTATAGTCTAGACTCTAGACTATGGCCTTGACTACAGACTGGATGCTTGTGTTGTCTATAGTCTGGGCTGTAATCTCGTCTACAGTCTGGACTATAGCCTCGTCTATAGTCTGGACAATAGTCTCAGTCTATAGTCTGGACAATAGTCTCAGTCTATAGTCTGGACTATAGTCTCAGTTTATAGTCTGGACTATAGTATGGATTATAGCCTTGACTACAGATTAACTAATAGTGTCGTCTATAGTCTGAACTGTTATTGTCTCTTCTGTAGTCCAGTCTCAGTCTGAACTCAGTCTGAACTATAGTCTGTTAATCTGCACTGTTAGGTTAAACTAAAGTCTAGTCTATAGTTTCTTTGGTTTGCATTTTTTCTAAAAAAAAGTATTATTCTAATCTACATGAGAATCAAAACTACCTAACATAGCTCACATATTGTGTACTTATTTTAATTGAATACTTAAAATTAATCAAGAGAATGCTTGCAATTACCAAATATATCTTTTACAAGGACATCAGCAAGTCCCAAAAGACAATTACAGAAATATAAAATTTTGAAAAGCAAAAAAACTCTTAAAAATATATGTGTACATAAAGGTGTTCTATGCAGAACATGTGTATATATGGATGTCGTTAATCCAGTCTGGTGTATTTGCACATTCATGTTATAAATTATTGATGTATTATTTAGTGACTGTATTCTTTTTGGTCCTTTAATTTTTTTTCGTTCATTTTTGCTCTTGTTTCACTTAATTTTATGTCTTGTAAGTTTATGTTCGTATAGATACGTGACTGTTGAAAAATCCAGCTTAAATAAGATTGATGAAGAATGTTCTTTTTATTTTCATTTATTTCTCTCTCATGCTTTTTGCCCAACTACTTCATGTACATACATATGTGCTAGTAGTTATTTATAAATGAATCCATGTTCAGAAAGAAAGTACATACGAAAAATGAAGTGTATATATGAATGAACCGTAAGTGTATGGAAAAGATATGTTTGAGTGCAAAACTACATTTATAAAAGGACCTGTATGTTTTTATTTTATTTGAATTTTTTTGTTGGTAAATTTAACGTTAAGGGCACATAATGATTCTATACACGTGATACAATTTGGTATTAATTGTTGTTGAAAAAAAGTGTTATTGAAATAGTGATTTTAGTCGATTTATAATTGAGCTTTAAAGAGTCATTACTTCTGTTTACAAACACATTTTGTGGCATAACATCCAACCTCAACGACATCAACGTTTATAGTCCTGATCTTAGTCTTGTTTATAGACTATATAAACAACTATAGTCTGGACTAATGTTTCGCCTTGTTAATAGAGTGGACAATAGTCTCGTTCGTAGTTTGGACTTAAGTGTTGTATTACTCTATAGTCTCATCTATTAACTTGATAATTGTATAATCTATAGTCTGGACTACAATTAATATAGCCTGGACTTTAGTCACGACTATATTCTCGTCAATAATCTGGACTATAGTCTCGTTTGCACTATATAAATAACTGGACTAAAGTTTGGCTAAAGTTAGTACATACTGTTATACTGGGGATACGCTTGGGTGACTATTCTCCAGATTATAAGCAAGAAAATCGTCCAGCATTAAGTCTGTAGCCAAAAAGATTATGTAGTTCATACTTTAAATCATAACATACGACAATATATTCCAGACTATAGACCAGATTTCCGTACTAACTATAGACTAGACAATATTAAAGAATACACAGAGGGGTACCAAATTGACACCAAACTCTTTATAACGACAACACTATGTAATGTTGACAACATTGCAACAATTCGTTGTCGAAATCTAAACAAACAATCCGTTGCCAATATTGAGCTTACCACGTTTGTTATCATTTAGACAACGAATGTGTATAAAATTTAGATTTCGACAACGAATTGTTGCAATGTTGACAACGTTGCGACATAGTGTTGTCGTACGTATGTATATACTTTGACAACGGATGTTATTGAAAAATTATAAACTCTTTGGTGTCAATTTGGTACCAGGCGTGTATATTTCTGGTTTATAGTCTGGAATATATTGTCGTCTATGGTATGATTTAAAGTATCGACTACATCCTCTTTTTGACTACAGACTAGTCTTATTGCTGGACTATTGTCTTGCTTATAATATAGAGAATAGTCACCGAAGCGTATCCACAGTGTAGTAACATGCGTAAAGCATGTTAACCTATTCTAGTCTTATCTATATTCGGTAATAAAGTATCATCTACTATCTCGTTAAGACTACAGACTTATGTATATGTATATAGTCGGAACTGTCGGTTGGGCAACAACCCATCTGGACTATAAAGTCATCTATAGTCTGGATTATATAGATTTGTCTAAAGTTTTTATATATTTTAAAGATTTAAACCAAGTCTCAGAAGAATGATTTATATTTTGTTTAACATAACTTAATAAAAATCGATATAAAATTTAAATTTTTTATTTCACCCACATTAACTTACCAATAATACGACAATTTTAAATCGTTTACATGTGGTGAAGTGCATTAAAATCGTGACCTCTTTAACGTTACTTCGAATAAGAAAAAAAAAAAACACAAATACAACGAAGGTACACATATCCTTACCAAAATTTTACATTTTCGTGTCTGTTGTCTATACGTGTTACAGATTTTATTTCTTATTTCGAAAATACACCTATTATTTGCCAGAAAAATTTATAGTTTTTATTGCAGCTTTGGCATTTTAAATTTTCTATTTTAAAATGTTAACTGCTGCAAAGATTCTTGACAACTTGAACACTTGCAACTTGAAGTTTCTTGTTGATTTTTTTATAAACTACAGTTTTGTTTAGTAAATTTTCTGTTTTTTTTTTTTATTTTACAAATATTTTATTTAATAGAAATCTGCCTTCTAACATATACATATGTATTTCATAATCTGTGATATTTCAACAATAAAATGTTTCGTGTGACATAACTGATAACATAACTTTTTGTATTTAAATATAAATTTAAAATTTTTCCTGATTTTTTAATTTAGTTAAATTTAGTTTGCCATACTCTATTTTGCAATATGTATGTATGTATATGTATGTATGATTTTTTTAAATCTAGGGAATATTTTTAGCGTACTTTTCCTAGCCAATTCCACTGACAACCCTTACTCTGCTTTCATCTAAAATTTTATTTATCAGCCTTCAATGAAGATTGATTTTTCATTTTGTTGTCTTTTGGTTTCTTCACTTTTTTGTATTTTTTTGCTATTTTTCTTGTTTGTAGTATATTTTGTTTTGTTGTTTTCTTATTGTTAACAAAAATATCTGAAACACCAAAAAAAAGGAATTGTTTTCGAAAAAAAAACTTTGATCAGGGTTGAACAAACATACTCAGGTGTTTTCTAAAAGTTAAAACATAAAACTTTTTTTTTTGTTGTTTTTTATTTGCAAAACAAGCAGAGAAAAAATTGAAAGGTTTCCATTTGTTTTTCTTATACTTTTATCGAATTTGTTTTCTTTAAAATTTTTGCTGCAATTTTTCAAATATAAAAAGTTGTGCGTATTTCAAATGGCATACTGATGTTTCAAAACATTGGATAGAAACCAAATAAAATACGATTTTGTTTATGTGTTGAAAATATTTTAACTTTTTATTTTTTTTAACTATACTCAAAAAATTTATTTAAGAAAATATTTAAAAGTTTAATTTAAACTTTACTAAGCGAAAATTGATGTAGAAATTTTGTGTGTAGAAGCAACATTGTGATAATGTCTGGGATGGAACCTTAGTATCAAGTTACAAACTTACAATTCTCCTCTTATTTTTATTCAACAAAATTTCTAAAAAAAATTATATCGAAATTTTATCGATAATTTTGAAAAGAAAATTTATCGATAATTTTCCATGAAATGAAAATTATCGATAATTTTCCATAAAAAGAAAATTTGTCTATTATTTTCCATAAAAGAAAATTTATCGAAAATTTCCACAAAAAGAAAATTTATCGAAAATTTTCCATAAAAAGAAAATTTATCGAAAATTTTCCATAAAAAAAAATTTATCGAAAACTTTACAAAAAAAGAAATTTTATCGAAAATGTTCCTTAAAAAGAAAATTTATCGAAAATTTTCCTTAAAAAGAAAATTTATTGAAAATTTTCCATAAAAAGAAAATTTATCGAAAATTTTCCATAAAAAGAAAATTAATCGAAAATTTTCCACATAAAGAAAATTAATCGAAAATTATCCATAAAAAGAAAATTAATCGAAAATTTTACATAAAAAGAAAATTTATCGAAAATTTTCCATAAAAAGAAAACTAATCGAAAATTTTCCATAAAAAGAAAATTAATCGAAAATTTTCCATAAAAAGAAAATTAATCGAAAATTTTCCATAAAAAGAAAATTAATCGAAAATTTTCCATAAAAAGAAAATATATCGAAAATTTTCCATAAAAAGAAAATTTATCGAAAATTTTCTATAAAAATAAAATTTATCAAATATTTTCTATAAAATTAAAATTTATTTAGCTGAAAACATTAACTTTTAACTTGGTAATACTAAAGCAAGTAAGAGTTCTATATTCGGCTGTAACAAATATTATACACCCTTCACCATGATGTGTTAAAAAAATTAACGAATTTTATCACAAAAAAAAAAATCAAAAATTACGAGTTGTAAAACGAAAAAGTATCAGAAAGTGGACATTTTTAGATTTTCATTCAATCAGGTTGCTACATGTGTGCATAAAAACCAAAAAGTGCCAGTCATAGAACGTAAACGTAAAAAAAGTCCTTTCCTATAGAGTTTCATTAATTTAGGACTCTGAATGATTAGTTTTATATTTCTAGGTTTAATATTATAGAAATTTCAAAAAGTTCTTTTTGAAAAACGATAAAGTACCAAAAAGTCCCCTTTTATTGGTACTCACTTAATCCGTGCTCAACGTGCTTAATTTAATGTTTCTAGGTTCAATATTAGAAAAAATTAAAAAAGTATCATTGAAGAAAGAAAATGTACCAAAAAGTCGTCTTTTATATGTTCTCACTTACTCCGGGCTCTAAATGCTTAATTTTATGTTTCTGGGTTCAATATTATAGAAAATTCAAAAATTAACCTTTGAAGAAGGAAACATTCGAAAAGGTTCCCATTTATTGATCCTCACTTACTGCAGGCTCAACGTGCTTAATTTCAGTCTTATAACAAAATTTTTATTCAGAAATTTTAATGAAATATTGAACCTAGCTCAATTCTGAAATCATTTTCGGATTCAGTATAAGTTTTAATCTGTAATATAAAATTTCATCTTTTCTCGTCCTCAAAATACCTAAATAATATCACAGATTGTTTAAAATAAAAAAATTTCAGGAGTTTGGTAGAAATATTGGTCCCAGGTCCATTATTTTTGTGTTTGCTTTAATCTCCGAAACTGGAAACTGAACTTTCTAGTAAATCACCATGATGGATCCGAAAATGTACTCAAAATGAACCTCGGACCAACAATTTAACAAAATTCCAGATTCCAAATTGGGATCTAGAGGCCAAGAGAGACTGAAATTTATTTATATTCAAAACTAAAACTTATGTTGAATCCGAAAATGAATTCAGAATTGAGCTAAGACCAATATTACAACAAAAGTTCTGAGCAAGAATTTCAAAACAATTTCATTTCACATATGATTTCTTCCAAATTCAACGGTTCTTGTCTAGGCTAGTAAGAATCAGAATTAGTTAGGACAAGAACCATCATAATTACACAAAATTTAGGAAAATTTTGCTACAGAATGGAATTTCGTGGTTCAATTTTTTTTTTTTAAGAAATTATGAGGAAATATTAGACCTATTTCAATTTTGAAACCATCTTAGGATTCTGTATAGGTTTTAAACTGAAAATTCAAAATTCAGCAGTTCTCGCCCTCAAAATCCCGAAATAATAGCACAAATGGTTCAAAATTAAAAAAAAAAAATCAGGAATTTTGATGAAATCTTAGTCCCAGGCTCATTCTGCGTCCATTTTCGGAATCAGAAAGGTGAGTTTCCAGTCACATTCAGTCAGTAGTTTAGACTTAACACTTTTAAGTGATTATATTAAAAATATTTTTATCGAATGGCAATTGGAGTGGCTTTTATGAATTTAAGGCTTTGGCCCTTCTAACAATATGTTTTGCTGCTGAATCACTTAACTTGCAAACAGGGCCCAAATCATGGCATACGATATCGATCGAAATCTCCATTTAGATTCTATTGAGATTTCGATCGATATCGTATGCCGTAATTTGGGCCCAGATTGAGTCCTTTTGTTGGGCCCAGATGGAGTCCTTTTGTTAGGACTCCATATGTATGTACGTTTCTTAATATTCAGACTGGTTTCTTATAAAATAACATTCTGAATTTAGCAAAAATTTGTTGACATTGTCTATGTTCACAGATACCAGAATATGAATGTATTTTAGCCGCTGCCAGCAATAAACTGATTTTATTCTAAAAGAACCTAATCAAGTATGTAGTTAGAAAAAAATTATTAAAAATCAGCTACATATTTGCAATAATATTTGTCTTACTAGTAATACCTAAGAAAACATGTTATTAATCAAAATTTTAATATTAATAATTAGTCCATAATTTTTTGCAAATAATCGATTTGAATGTACACAAAACAGTGAACCTATTTAAGTGAGCGGGAGTTTATTTGTAAATTTTACTTTTAGTATGTAATTTTTTTTTCATCATTATTCATACAGAGAAATATTAAGCAGAGAAGCTGTATGTAAATTGTACAATATATGTATTTCTTGTTGATCACTGAGAAACAAAAAAAGAACAACAAAACACAAGAAATTAAAATGTAAAAACATTTTTTAGAAAACATACGGTACAAAAACAAATGTGAGATAAAACATAATTACAAAAGAGAATAAAGCAAAACTCCGCTTTGAAAACAACTCTCGACTGAAACAAGTAAATAGAAATGTAAACAAAGATTAAAATATATAAAAATAAGAAAAACAACTAGTAATAAATTTAATGTAAATAGTAATAAGGAATTATAGGACAAAAGAAAACAAAAAAGTTTTATGTGTTTATTGATATACATATGTATTTAATTGTTGGTGTTTTAAAACTTTTAAATGATTATACATATACATACGTATGTATTTATGTACGGAAATATTTTTAGCTGATTGTTTGATTGAGATGTTTGTTTTTATTAATTGTATATAATTCATTCTCTTGCAGAAATTTATGCATACCTGATACTTCTTAAAGTACTTGATAAAAAAAATATGAATGAAATGTGTATAAAATAATAAATTTATGTATTGAAAAATGCATGTAAGTACTTATGTATGTAGTTAGTTGTTGAAACAACTAATTCTGATTACGTATATCTATTTTGGCATTAAACTGCTGTAGTTGTTATTCTATGGAACGCTTCTGGAATCAGTTCCTTATAACTGGTTCTAGGGAATCTTAAGGGAACATATATACTTTCCTTAAAATAGATGGATTGCTATCGGTTTGGGAAACAGTTGATGAATTGTTATTTACTTAATGCCTTCGTATAATTGAAATCACTTGAACATTTTCTGTTAAATGATTTTTAGGAATCTGAAACAATAGCTTTTATTACTCCCGGTAAATTCATTATTCAATTCCTTATATGAATATGGATGCTGTAATACATTTTTCTATCTCTGTTGATGATTAAAAATTTATTAAATTTTTACAGCCTTTTGTTTCATTTACATTTTTTCACTAAACAGAACTGGTTCTGTTTTTGACTCATCCTAAAACTAGTTATTTTTTAATTAATTGAATTCTCTTTGGGTATTCATTTGTATAAGTACTCACTTTCAAAAATGATGGGGTATTAATTGAAATATTCTGGGTCCTTATTAAATTCTTAGACAATCTAGCCATGTTTGTCCGTCTCTCTGTTGAAAACTCGATAGAGTTAATTTTCAAAATTGGGAATTACCGATCATCCTATCGATTTACCTAGACCCCATAAAAATGTCTGCTCAGAATACGGGCTTTAAGGATCTGTCTTTAATTGACCATATCCCCCATTTAACTCCTCTCACACAAAATTGTGTGTTTTAAAAAGGAGTCACTCATTAAAATTCGGAAGAACTTGGTCCATAATTAACCCAAGTACTCTACGAAGGACATTTTTTGATGATTCGACATAGCTCTTACTTGTTTGTTTCAATTTCTATAATCACCATCAAAAAAGATGGTATTGTTCTTGGCACGATAGCGTCCACAAAAAAGAGATAGGAAGATGAAATGTTCCCAAAATGTTCTTTGTTGATCAGAAATTATTATATGTTATGATCATTTATCGCTAAACAATAACTCTATAGTAATATAATTCGACATAAACAGGTTTAATAGGTACCGAAATCTTTGTTTTAAGAGGATCAGCTCATGATGGACCCTACCCCGCATATAAGATCCCCTGTAGAAATGATTATAACGCTTATTACCTTAAAAATAACTGTATGGTGACAAAATTCACTCTCTACCAAATTTTATGGGGATCCCCCTTACCACCCAAAAAATTATTTTAACGCTCATTACTGTCTTAAAAACGAGTACAACGATGAAATTCGAGATAAACATGACATGTGTAAACCAAAATCGATCCAGGATCGGTCTATAATTGGCCCTATTAAAGGTCCCCATCAGAAAATTACGAACGAGCGTTAACGTTACTGGTTTAAAAATGCGAGTACATCGATGAAATTCGACGCTGATAAGTTTTATGGAAACCAAATTTTATGTGGATCAATCCATATTACACCATCCCATATAAAATCTCCCTCAGAAAATGATTTTAACGCTCATTACTGGCTTAAAAATGCGAGTAAAACGATTGATCCTACTCCCATATAAGGTCCCCTTCAGAAAATGACTCTAATGCTCATTACTGGCGGAAAAATACGAGTACCACAATGCAATTCGTCATAAACTAGTTTTGTATAGGCTAAAATATCTCTTCCAAATTTTATGAGGATCGGTCCATAATTAACCCTAACCCCGTATAAGGTCCCTTTAAGAAAATGACTAACGCTCATTACTGGCTTAAAGATACGAGATCAATGAAATTTGATATAAATAAGGAACCTATATCTTCCTACCTACATTGATGAGAATTGGTCCATATATAACCCTACTCCCTATATAAGGTCCTCTTTAGAAAATTACTTTCTTTTATTAGTTACTTAAAAATATGAAATAAGTTATGAATAAGTTATGCTGCGATAAAATTCGAAACAAATAGTTGCTGTATAAACAGATGAGGATAGGTCCATAATTGACCCTACCACGAATATAACTCCTCTTACAAAAAAAAAGCAGTTTATAATTGTAAAAATTAGACAAAAACTATTTGTTTACTTTTTTGTTATTATTTTTAATAATTATTTACGACCTTTAAAATATTCTTTGTTTTAATTTTTGATGTTTCCAAAAGAATTTTGGGTTTATTGAGGATCATTTGTGCTGACTATTTTCTAAAACGGATATTATTTTAGAAATTGTACATTTTCTTTTAAGGACTATCTATTTAATATTGAACAGCATTTAAATGCCTTTCTTTATCAACTTTGTATTACACATATCATAGAACTTTTGTACGATACAAATAGCATTAGGATGCCTTCCCAATAATGTTCCAGGAAAAAAAATTGCTTGATCCAAAAGAAATTTAGGAAACTTTTTATTTTTCTATCTTTTAACTATCCTACTAATAACAAATTAATTTTGTAATATTTTCAGAATGATCTTTACAAAAGATAATGCGGTCTGTCCTTGGACAATTAGATGGAAAATTATAAGAAATTGCTGCGGTAACAATTTAAGGCTAAAGATATATACGTTAATATAACATCTATTCAATAACAAGGAATTAAATATTTAATTGTTTAAAATTTTTCCAACAAAAAAAAATTTGAATGATTTGTAATATATCCCAACAAACCAAAAAGCTTTAAAATTCGTTTATAACAAACTTACTACCATAAGCGTTAGGTTTGCAAAACTATTATGATAATTATTGTAAAATGCTTGTTAACAATTATTTTATCAAGAAAATTGAACCCTTGTGATAATATTCCTAGTTGCAGTTTACAACAAGCTTAGAATCGCAATTATGAAATAAGCTTACTGAAAAATAGTTTTTGAAACATGATTGAAGTAAGCTTATTTTCGTAACATTTTTATAAGCTTGTTAATTCAATTAAAACAATATTTTTTTTTTGTTTCATACATATTTTTTATTTTTCATTACTTTACTGATATTTTTCAATTATACTTTCTACAATTTTGCACTTTTCTATATATATTTTACGTATTAGTCTATTATTGGTAAATGGAAAAGACTTGTTTATACTTTTTATGAACTCGTCCTCCCTCAATCCTATAGAAAAAGCGGCATCTATAAAATAAAAAAGCACATTGTTTTATTATGTGGCATTTTTTATATATTAATTAAATTACCATTTTTAAACACAAATTTTATATTACTTTATTTTATAAAATTACACTCTTAAACACTTAAAAACACTGCCTTTGCCAAACTAAACAAGAAGACTGAAATGAAGAAGAATAATAAGAAAAACACGCAATAAAATAATGGGATATCTTATAGGAAAACAATTACAAAACTATTGCGATCATTAGTCTTTTACAATCACATTTGTAAAACTTGTTATCCTAACTAAGTGTACAGCAAGTATTATTGCAAATATTGTTGCTATACGAAGCGTTTTTTAAGCATTATTTTAAAAGTATTTATAATTTCCATTAAAATAAACCTATCATAAGTATCCTTATGAAATGTTGTAGAAAATTCTTTATTATAAGTTTATTTTAAAATGTAGTTATATTTTGATTATGGCTTGGTTTGTTGGGATTTTCTTGTTATTGAACACAAATGTATGTATGTGTAATTGGATATGTTTATGATGTATTAACCTCATTTTATCACTCACTCTCTTTCACGTTTAATCAACTCAATATGTTTACAAATTAGCAGGCGCACAGGAGAATGTATTATAAACAGCAGTTGCATCATTAATTTATATTTATTTTTCCATTTCTATTTATTACTTAATATATTTTACACAAAGAAGACAAAAAAATAAATATATTAAATAAACAACAAAAAAACTATTTATTATCATGTTTTTTTAAATATTTCTTATTTTCAAAGAATTTATTTTACGAACGGTATGTATGTATTCACACATTTATTTGCATTTTGTCATCCACTTGTTTTTTTATATACAACTGAAAACTAATTTATTCCAAATTCTATGAAAATACCAGGGCAGTAGAAATTTCAGCAGTCAGCTTTTTACAAAAAATCACACAGAAAATGAGTAGTAAAACTCTTTAGTTTTAAACTTTTTCGAAATATGAGGAGAACAAAAAAAGTAGTTAGTATGTATATAAATTAAAACAAATATTTGTAAATAAAATGATCGATCTACTCTTATGAAACCGTTAAATGTTGTACTAAAATTTAAGAAAAATATTAGGAGCACATAAATCCAAGTAGGCAACTGTTTTTTTATATTCTTTTTATATTTCATAAAGGTGGAAACTCTAGTATAATTCCAAATTTTGTAATTACTCAAAAATACCAGATTAACAGAAATTTATGGAGGCTGATTTATTAAGAAAATTATTAGCTTAATTGTGTATAAATAAACATCACGCGTGTGTAATTGTGTATTTTAAATCCAAGAAAAATACTAGGAGAACATAAAATGTAGAAAGTGGCTTTTTAAAGTTTTCTTTTATGTACATAATATAAATAAGTAAATAAAATTCCTAAGCAAAAGTAAAGCACAAAAAATAACAAGTAATCATAATGTTTAGCAGGTGACTTTTCCTAAGTTTTCAATAAAGAACACTACTGTTAAAATGTTTTTATCTAAAAACATTTAAAATAACAGGAGCACATAAATTTTAGCTAACTTCTTTCTTTAATTTTCGCTTTGTTATTTTAGCGTCGGCGGTAACCCAGCTCAAATTGTAATTAATTTTTTTAATGTTCTTTTTAGTTTTCATAAATTGCATGAAAATACCAGGTAATCAGAATTTTGCGTAAGCAGTGTTTGCCAAAAAGAAATATTTGTAATAAACTGAACGAAGAATTTGTAAGTTAACTTTTAAAAAACACGAAAAATACTAGGAAAACATAAAATTTAGAAAGAGGTGTTTCTTTATTATTTGCTTCTTTATTTTCTATTTAAAATACGCCTACAATGTACATAATAAACACTGAAAGAAGGAAACAACTTACAGCGAAATATAACAGGTTTTCATAATTTTTAGTATGCAGATTTCTTTATTTTTTAGATTTTCTTTTACATAAGTCTTTAAAGCTCAAATAAATAATAAAAATAGTCAATGCAAGAAGATAATGTTTATGCAAAATTGGGAAGAATCAATAGGGAAACAGAAAAAAATGTAAGTAAATAAAAGTTATTATATATACATACTTTTTGTTTGTTATCCATGTATTTATAATGCTGTTAACCTGGTACTTACTAAAATTTGATGTACTTGCAAACCAATTGGTGTAGTAAAGAGAAACTTCCAAAATTTTATACATACCAGGCTTCAAGAAATTCGTAGAAGAAATTAAAATAAAATGTATATACAAATTGTTTATGTTATTCCATATTTTATTTACATATGTTTCTAAAATTAATATTTATTATATTATATATTTACATTTAACAGGATTAAATTTATTATTTATTGACATACATATGTATGTAAATATTATTTGTATGTTATTAATTAACTCACATTATTTTAATAATTCTTAATAAATTTTATTTAAAATAACAGGCATTCATAAATTTTAATAAGCTTTCTATGTATATTTTTTTTGTAGTACATATTTTAAAGAAGCTAATATAAAAAGGAGATTAAAACATATACATACAAATCTACAAATGTATCAAATACTCTCTGTTTTGTTTTTTATTACATACTTCTATCATATTCTATACACTCTACAATCGGTATAACTATCAATTTGATAAAAAAGTAATATTTTAATCACAAACTTTGTTAATACTAAAGATGATATAAAAAATAATTTAAATTGTTTTCTTAACATATTATCCTTGTGTTTAACTTCTTCTGAATGAAATGATTTAAATAATTTAGAGCTAAACTTTAATTGTTAGTAAATTTGTACTAAAACTATCGATAATACCTTCAATATCATAAAGTTGACCATAATGATCATTTCATCTACAGCACGCACCTCCTCCTGATCAATATCAACATGCTTGATCATGGCATTTTCTCGTCATTTACCAAATGCAAATACCAGTCGATCAGAAAACTCTGAAAGCAAAATAAGAAAGAAAGGAAGATCAACACATTTTTAAATTTTCATAGTGCTTAACAACAACAATGCTTTCCAAAAAATCAATATTTTTTTACTCGTATGAAGTGTAAAGAAAGAAAGAATAAATATGTAATACATATGCATACAGAAAGAGTTTGCTAGCAAAACATACACATTAATGTACTAGCAC
This sequence comes from Lucilia sericata, assembly GCF_015586225.1. Classification (NCBI taxonomy): domain Eukaryota; kingdom Metazoa; phylum Arthropoda; class Insecta; order Diptera; family Calliphoridae; genus Lucilia; species Lucilia sericata. The sequence continues at coordinate 142,616 of NW_023994389.1, read as the reverse complement.
ATGTAATAGCACATACGAATTTGTTACCCTTTTTTATTTTTTGTTTTATTTATTTACATACATACACTCTATAATTGGTATTACCATACATACCTCAATGAGATCGTGACATAATGATTAATATACACAAATATATAATTATAATTTATTTGTGAATATAATTTGTGAGTTTTAATATTTTTTTTTAAATAGCAGACCTATAAAATAATATCTACAAAGTATCCCTTTCTTATCATGTCATCCAACATTTATAAGTGCACTTTTCTCATGACTTTTCCTCTAACAAAAAAATCAAAACAATACCAGTTGGAAAACGAAAAAGTATCAGAAAGTCCCTTTTTATAGATTTTAATTCATTCTTGTTTATTTCTTTGTTTCAAGGTTTAATATTAAAATGGATCCAAAAAATACTAAAAAGTTTACTCTTGTACATTTTCATTCTATCATGATGCTATATGTATGATTCTAGGTTCAATAATTCGGAAAATCAAAGAAGTAAGTACCATTTGAATGACGAAAAAGTACGAAAAACTCCCCTTTTATAAATTTTAATTCAATCAGTATGCTTCGTGTTTAATTTTGTGTTTGTTAGGTTCAATATTATAAAAGATTCAAAAAGTATCGATTGAAGAACAAAAAGTACCAAAGAATTCACTATTATAGTTCTTTTCATTCCATCAGGATATATTTCTGATTATATTTTTCTTGAACCAAGAAAAATTCAAAAAGGACGTTTTGAAGAACGAAATAGTACTAAAAACTCCACTTTTTAGGGTTTAATTTACTTCGGGCTTTACATATTTAATTACATGATTATAGGTTCGACCTATACCTTTTGAAGAACAAAAAAGTACCAAAAAGTCCCCTTTTATAGGGTTTAATTTATTCCTGTCTCTACATGTTTAATTTCATGTTTCTAGGTTCAATTTTATAGAAAATTCAAGAAGAAAAGTATGAAAAAGTACCTCATTATAGGTTCTCATTTACTCCGGGCTCTACATGCTTAATTTCATAATTCTAGATTCAATATAAAAAAATTCAAAAAGTACCTTTTGAAGAACGAATAAGTACCAAAAAGTTGCCTTTTATAGGTTCTCCTTTACTCCGGTCTCTGCATGCTTAATTTCATGTTTCTATGTTGAATATTATAAAAAATTCAAAAAGTACCTATTGTAGAACGAAAAAGTAACACAAAGTCCCCTTTTATAGGTTCTCATTTACTCCGGTCCCTACATGCTTAATTTCATATTTCTAGATTTAACATAAAAAAAATCAAAAAGTACCTTTTGATGAACGAATAAGTACCAAAAAGTATCCGTTTATAGGTTCTCAGTTACTCCTTAATTTCATGATTCAATATTATATAAAATTGAAAAAGTAGCTTTTGAAGAACGAATAAGATCCAAAAAGTCCCCTTTTATAGGTTCTCATTTACTCCGGTCTCTACATGGTAAATGTCATGTTTCTAGGTTTAAAATAATCCTTGGTACTAGAGTTAAAAATAACAACCTATTAGCATATTTTTTTGACATTAAAAAAACAATAACAACACACTGTTTTATACGTAATTCGTTCTTGTTTCGTTTTGTTTTTATAAACAAACTAAGTATAAGAACAACATTTGCCTTATGAAGTTGCACTTTGTTGTTACATATTTTTGTCTAAGCATGCACAGAAATACTGATTTCTTGACGAAATTTCCAGAGGTTGTCTTTTTTTCTGAAAACTGAATTCAACATACATACAAACAGACAGACGAACAGGGTCAGAAAATTACATACATATATTATAAAAAAATTACAAACTGAATGACAAACTTATATATGTATACCTTCCTCAGGAAGGTGAAGGGTATAATATTGAGAATTAAATTTATTTAACTAGTTCATAATTTTAAAATAACAACACTTGCCATAAATATAATTTTCTTTATATAAAGAGTCAATCATGTTTTATTTTGTCTGTAAACATCATGATGATTTTGTTACATTAAATCAGGGCGCACATAAAACTCTGCAAGAGAAAGAAGAAAAACGAAATATAAATATGATAGTTAGGCAAATATTAGCAAAAAATTAATATGTATTCTTATTTAAAAAACAAAAACAAAAATTATTAAAAATTATGAACTTGATATGTGTGATGCATTTGTAAATTGGAGACAATGAAAGTAAATAAAATACGAATAAAAGTAAACAATAAATAAACACATATTTTTTCTATTCTTAGCATTTAAATATGTAAGAGTAAAAAAAACATTACTAAAATCATTTCTCATATCAATCTCTAACTGGCACCTCTCACTAATTCAATTTTGTTTTGATTTATTTCTCCCTTCAATTCCTTAACATTATTTTTTTTTAAATTTCGTTTCTTTGTAATGTTGTTTTTTAGCTTTGTTTATATTTCGAGTTATTTAAAGAGGGTTATTTTGCAAGCAGAATTTTGTTAAGATTCTCTCTTGTGATTGTTATTTGTTTTTGTGCTGCATGTTTTCAAACATAAATACATACATAGTTGTTTATATTTTAACTTTGTATAGAATTTTGTTGCTTTTTCTTCAGTGATCTATTATTATACATAAGTATACCATGAATTTATGTTTATTATTTTTCTGACATTATGATGAGGATAACATAATTATTTTTGGATACAAATTTCCTGTAACAGCAATTTCCCTTACAAATTATCCCTAAACGATTTTATAGAAAATTTTACGATTTTATAGAAATTTGAAGTCTATAGACGGCTAAACGGCTGTACCGATTTTCTTGAAATTTTAACAGTACCTTCCTGTATAGCTGGAAGGAACTATAGGCTAATTTATATTTTAAAATTTCAAGTAGGCGAGGTGCCACTCCTACTTATTAAATAATTATTAAAAGTCGTATATCTTGGAAACTGGTACAATTAGAGTTCTTAATTTTTGCACGGACAACTTTGACATCCATAAGAATATTTTTGGACAAAATGGGTGGAATGACTATAGTGGGCGTGGCACCTTCCATATTAAGAAAATATTAAATAAGTATATCTCAGAAAATGTAACAGTTAGAGCCCTCAAATTTGGTCGGAGCCACATACGTCTTAATATGATTAGTTAGGATAAAAAGTCGGCGGACTAGTAACAGGGAGCGTGGCACCTCCCATATTAATTAAATACACAAATTCGTTTATCTTGGAAACTATTACAGTTAAAAGCTTCAAATTTTGCACGAAGAACTTTAGCATCCATGTTAATATTTTGGGTAATAAATTGGCTGACAATATTTTTTCTAAGAAACTAATAGAACTAGATTCCTAAAATTTTGCACAAAGGACTTTCATATTCTTCTGAACATTTTGGGGAAAAAAGCGGACTTTCTTCAGGGGGTGGCTTGGAATCCCCATATGAATTATATAGGAAAATTCGTATATCTGAGCCTAGAATCTTCAAATTTTATATGAAGAACTTTTACATTCATGTGAACATTTAGAGACAAATGGGTGGACTTTCAATGGGGGGATTGATCCCTCCCATATGAATTAAATGCAATACAATATTTTTTACATTTTTCGTGGCTTATATTAAAATCCTTATTAGAGTTCTGAAAAATTGGCGAACTTGCAATAATACATTACTATTTTTGAATACTCTAGCTCTAACAGTTTCCCAGATATTCGAATTTTTGTATTTAATTCATATGGGAGATGCCATGCCCTTATTGAAAGTCCGCAATTTATAACCCAAGTTCATATGGATGTCAGAGTTCTTCGTGCAAAATTGAGAACTCTAGGTCTAATAGTTTTCCAGATACTCGAATTTTTGTTCTTAATTAATTTGGGAGTGCCAAGCTTCCCTAATAAAAGTCCGCTAGAATACAAATGTTCAAATTGATGTTGGAGTACGAAATTTGAAGGCAATTGCTCCAATAGTTACCTAGACAAACGAATTTTTCATTTATGCGGGAGGTATTATGTCCCTAAAATCTAGTCTGCCAATTTATTACCCAAATGTTCATATAAATGTTGAAGTAGTTCGTGAAAAATTAAATACAGAAAATTGTTTCCCTTATAGAAAACGTTCGATAAATGTTCTTCTTATATAGAAAATTTTCGTTTTATATAACATTTTTGATAAATTTTCTTACAGAGAAAGTGTCCGATAAATTTTCTTTTTATATAGAAATGTTTTATAAGTTCCTATTTTCTACGGTTTCCACATGCTTAATTAATATTGAACCTTGCTATAGAACTTTAATGTTTCTAATTCAATATTATCAAAAATTCAAAAACTAAGTACAAGAACAACACTTACCTTATAAAGTTGCATTTTGTTATTGTTACTTATTTTTGTCTAAGCATGCACAGAAATGCTAATTTCTTGACGAAATTTCCAGAAGTTGTCTTTTTTTCTGAAAACCGATTTCAACATACGTACAAACAGACAGACGGACAGAGTCGGAAAATTATATTATAAAAATTACAAACTGAATGACAAACTTATATATACCTCTCTCAAGAAGGTGAAGTGTATAATAATGAGAATTAAATTTATTTAACTAGTTCATAATTTTAAAATAACAACACTTACCATAAATATAATTTTCTTTATATAAAGAGTGAATCATGTTTTATTTTGTCACAAAACATCACGATGATTTTGTTACATTAAATCTAGGCAAACACATACAATTCTGCGAGAGAAAGAAAAAAACGAAATATAAATAAATATGATAGTTAAGCAAATTTTAGCAAAAAAAATAGTATGTATTCTTATTTAAAAAACAAAAATTACTAAAAATTATGAACTTGATATGTATGTTTTTTAAATTGGAGACAATGACAGTAAATAAAATTCGAATAAAAGTAAACAATAAATAAACAAATATGTTTTCTTTTCTTTTCTTCCCAAGTAAATATGTAAGAGGAAAAAAAATTATTACTTAAATCATTTCTCATATCATCTTTAACTAACTCCTCTCACTAATTCAACTTTGTTTTGATTTATTTCTCAATTTAATCCCTTAAAATTATTTCTTTTTAAAATTTCGTTTCTTTGTAATGTTGTTTTTTAGCTTTGTTTACATTTCGAGTTATTTAAAGAGAGTTACCCAGCGGTAAATGAAACAAAGTACTTAGATAATATTCGATGACATCAGTATGACGTTCTAAGCGAGCAATCTAAGTACTTAGAGTGCAATGCATGTGTAATCCAACATATCATGCACTTTAATTATAACATAGATTACGATTTAAGCAGAGAGTTAGCTGCCTTTTTCATGTTGTTTTTTGTTTTTATATCTATACAAAAAAAAACAGAACTAAAGTACCGTTTTATTTTTCTTTTGTATGTATACTACATGAAAAGAATAATATTTTTGTTTCAGTTTAAAGTTGATCTTTTGTAAGTGAAGTTGTGTTTTCTTAAAAAAGTTATTTTATTGTAAAAATTTAAAATAATTGTGGTGATCTAAATGGCACAAACGGATTTAAAAATTGGGGTAAATTTACTTCATACATTCTAGTTTTAATACTGACAATTTTCTCTTGTTTGTTTACAGGATCTGTAAAGGAAGATGGCCGAAAGTTTCAAAAGAAAATTAAGATTCATTTCATTTATCTTCGTTAAAATTGTTTAATTATATTTTTATTGAATTAACTATAATACATGTTTATTATTTGATGATAATTTTTAAATAAACTTACATAATTTGAAATAAACGTAAAAAAATATATATTTTTTCTTTAACAAAATCGGAAGACATGGTACTTTAACTTACAAATGCAAATAGGATTGTAATCTCCATACATTACATTCTTATTTGCAAGCGTTTATAGGCGTCTCATTAACTTCGCTTAGAACTCCACACATTATGTATGTGAAATTTTAATTTGTCTTAATGAAACTGTGGTTTACATTCTAAGCGAGAGCACATCGATGAGGCAGCCTAGGACACTTTTATGTTAAATCTAGGTGGAAGAATAAGTGAAAGCATCACCACTGACTGCCACGAAATATCACTTAGATAAGCGAGTACATAATGTGTATTTTTACCGCTGGGTATTTTGCAAGCTGAGTTTTGTTGAGATTCTCTCTTGTGATTGTTATGTACTTTATATTTGTTTTTGTCCTACATGTTTTCAAACATACATACATACATAGTTGTTTACATTTTAACTTCGTATGGTATTTTGTTGCTTTTTCTGCAGTGATCTATTATAAATATATAATGAATTTATCATGTTTATTATTTCTTTGATATTATAAATGCGGATAGATAACCTAAATGAATAATTGTTTCCAGCAATAACAATTTCCATTACCATTCATTCTTAAACGATGATTGAAATTTATTAACAATAGACATTTTAAAAATTTTTTTTATTGAAAATTACAAAAAATCTTTTTATAGAAAATTTTTGATAAATTTTGTTTCTATAGAAAATTTTAGTTTATTTTTTATAGAAAATTTTCAATATAAAATTATATACATACATATATTTTCGATATACAAATATATATGGGTAATTGCGTGTCAAGTGACCCAACATTTAAAATCGATGTCGTTCGATTTGCATGAAATTTGAAATTAATACTAATGTATAGTATGAAAGACACAAATTGTCAGCTCTATCGGTGCCGGAGTTAGATTAGGCCAAAGTTGGTCATTTTGCTCATACAGCGTTTTATTCAAATTTGTGTAACTTTCCACCTATTGGTCCTAGTAAGATAGCTATTTATTTATTATTTGCAATTTTTTTGATTTTTTTTTTTTTTTCAAAAAACTCTGTTTTGTTTCCTCAAAAGAAAGCTTGGACAATTTCCTTTAAGAGCTTTATAGTCCCCATTGTTTTTTGAGTTTAAATATTTGTTTATACAAAGATCTTAAACGAAATGGTCTTAGCTTTCATTACAGCAGGTGAAAAGTTACACTCATATGAATAAAACCCTGTATGAGCAAAATGTTCAACTCCGGCAGTTCCTTACCTATAGAGCTGAAAATTTGTGTCTGGCCTACTATCCAATATTAATAAACATTTTGAAAATTTCATCAAAATCTAATCTTTCAGTTGGGTCACTTGACATGAAATATACATAAGATATACATATTTATAAACAAATTTCGATAATTTTTTTTCTTATAAGACATTTTTGATAAAATTTCGTCTATATAAAATTTTCGATAAATATTCATCTTAAGTTTCTTCTTAAAGACAATTTTCGATAAATTTTCTTCTTATAGAAATTTTTTAATATATTTTCTTATAGTAAATTTTCGATATATTTTCTTCTTATAAAAAATCTTCGATAAATTTTTCATAAATTCTCTTATACGAAATTTTCGATAAATGTTCTTCTTATTGATAATTTGTAACAAATTTTCTTCTCATTGAAAAGTGTTAATAAGTTTTCTTCTTTTAGAAAATTTTCTATAAATTTTATTTATATATAGAAAATATTCGATAAATGTTCTTCTTATATATAAAATATTCGATAAATTTTCTTTCAAAATAGAAAATGTTCGATAATTTTTTTTCTTATATAGAAAATGTTCTATATATTTTCTTCTTATATAGAAAATGTTCCATAAATTTTAATCTTATGTAGAAATCTTCCGATAAATTTCCTATTTATAGAGAAAATGTTCGATAAATTGTCTTCTTATATAGAAAAATGTCGATAATTTTTATTTTTCTGATAGTTTGCTTTTAGTTGAGAATATAAGTTCTAAATTGATTTCTTCTTTTAAAGAGATAATATTGATTTTTCAAAGGCTATATCTAAATTTTAATAACATACATTTTTCTTTTTCTTTCTTGCTCTCGGAGATGTATACAAATTTGTTCCATAAATATTTACTGTATTTAAACATAAATATTGTACATACCCAGCAAAAACTTTCATTGTCATATAAGTGGTTAAAATGCTTAAATTTAATTACACAATAGCATTTTAAGTTATTTTTATACCCACCATTAAAAAATGTTGATATTGATTTTGTCATTCCGATTGTAACACATCGAAATATTGGTATATGGGAAATTTCGTGCCAATGATAATACTATTGGATATTAGGACAGAGACAAATTTTCAGCTCTATCGGTTAAGAACTTCCGGACATGGAAGATGTCAAAGTTGGATATTTTGGTCATAAAAGGTTTTATTCAAATGACTTTAACACGTAACTTTTCACCTATTGGTCCTAGCAAAAATTGTCCAAAGGAGTTCAGATAGCTATTTCTTCATTCTTTCCAAAAAATTGTTTAATTTTTTAAAATTTAAAAAAAAATTTTAAAAATACATATTTTTTTTGGTTGGGTCACTTGACATGAAATTCCCCATATATATTCTGGATCCTTATTAAATTCTAAGACGAACTAGGTGTGTCTGTTTTTCTGTCTCTTGAAAGTCCGAATGGTCTTTTACAAGTATTTCTTTTAGTTAAGGTTTGTTTGGTATTGAAAATGGGCTATATGGGTCCATGTTTTCGCATAGCCCCATACAAGTGTCCCCAAAAAACTGGTTTAATCGTCATAACTGTTTTAAAAGTATGAATATAGCCATTAATTTTGATATAAAAAAGTTTCATATGATCCAAAGTCTATCTACCAAATTTAATACGGATCGGCCTATAATTGGCCAAAATCGCCATATAAAATTTTTTTTAAAAAATATATATTGGCAACAGATTGTTTGTCAATAGTGAGCTTACAATGTTTGTTAACATTTAGACAACGGATGTGTATAAAATTTAGATTTCGACAACAAATTGTTGCAATGTTGTCAACATTACATAGTGTTGTCGTACGTATGTATATACTTTGACAATGGATTTTATTGAAAAATTATAAACAGTTTGGTGTCAATTTGGTACCAGGCGTGTATATTTCTTTTTCCCTCTGTGTTTATCGGTCCATAAAAAATATGAGAACAGCGACGAAATTCGAAACAAATAAGTGTTATACGAATCGAATTACAAAAAAATAGACTTAAGCCCTATTGTAAATATCACCCTGATGTTTATAGAGGAGCACTCCTTTTACGGCATACGATTTGATAGTGGGTATATAAGATTCGGCATAGCCGAATATAACAATCTTACTTGTTTTATGATGGTGATGTCAATTGAGGCAACAAAAGCTTACAAGAAATTGGAAAAAGTCATCGCATGAAAAAACTTATACAGCTGTATGAAAATAACAAATGAATTATAAAGACCTTATTAGACTACTTTCATGTAATCCCGACGATATATAGTAGTCAATGAAAAGTATGTTGTTAGGCAAGTAATTACAATTGAAAGTTATTATCTAGTTTTTGCTGGGTGCATATTTATACAAGCCAAATATTCTTAAATTAGAAGGCAAATATTAAAGTGAAAATAAATATAAAAATTGCCTTAAGATAGCCCAAAAGCACAACTAGACAGATTTAGTATATCCTATTGGTTTGCTGTAAATTGTTTTATATATTTGCTATAAATAAAATAACAAAAACCCATTTACAGTTCAATCACATATAAATGTGTTATATTTATTTTAATGTTGAAAGCTTAAAGCAATATATGTAGATGACTTTAGTAACTTAACTTCTGGTTGCTAAAGATAAATTCAGGACATTCGTTTATGCGTGTAGCAGAAGAGAAGAAAACTTTTTTCATAATATTTAATTCATATTAGTTCTATCACCTAAATAAAAACTTATTTGCAAAGGTGAACAAAGAAAATATAGTTCAGCATATGTATATGCGAGAGTCGACTACAAATCAGGCAAATATTACACTCCAGACAAGAGTTCAAAAGTAACAAATTTTATTTTTAAGCCTCGTTTATATTTCTAACATATTTTCACTTCTAAACATTTGTATAAATAAATAAGTTTTTCATTCATTTCTACTTACCTGCACATGTGGTTTTTCCTAACAATATTGCAAAGTTAGCCTTAGAGGAAGAAGACATTTGTAGAAGAAAACAAAAGAAATTTTTGTTATTTCATCGCTCCTGGTTACAGGTCTGTACCGAAGTTTGTAAGTCTTCAAAATTTGTTTCTGTTATATTTTTTGCTGTGTTGTGCTTTTAGCAAAAATTTTATTTTTACATACAATAAATATTTTGCAGACATCTTCGTGTATTCTCATAAATTTGACTACAACTAACAGAACAAGCGGAATACGAACGATGTTTACTAACTTTTTTATAAAGTGTACCCGTATGTCAGTAAGTTTTTTTTTTTTTGTTTTGCTCCTTTTCACAAAAAGGGGTTAAAGCAAAGTAGTTTAGTACGCAAAGTTTTGTAAAAAAATAAATTTTCTTTTCTCAAAATCGAGATATGCTTAGTTGGTAAAAGTGACAAACAAGTCAAGTGAAAAGACATAAAGTTGATTAAAGAAATTAGGTTACGGGCGTTCGCATGTAAACATGAACAAAAGAATTGTTCAAAATTCAGGAAATAAATATTTTGTTAGAAGACGTTGCGGTGAAATCGTATTTTGATTGAACATTTTTGGGAAGAATATATTTAAAGTCATATGTTAAACTGAATTAAATCAATAAATATTAAACATTTTACTGTCAGTAATAATTTTTTTTTAAATTTTCACGAAAAATTAACTAAAATCGATATTTAAACATTTTAAAATATTCCAGTTTTAATATAAAATTTAAAATTTTCCTTATTTATCTAACAGTATGTACATAATGCCCGTAACAGACAAAGTGACCTAAGAACCCAAAATACCTATTATGTTTCCTTTAGTGTTTTTGTACGTTTTCTATTTCATTTACAACTCCCCAGTTTGACATGTTGCTAGAGTGTAGTGAAAATACTTTACTGTCAGTACACTTTTTTCCTTCAATATGTGTTTTCTTTTCTTTCAATTTTTTTACGAGTTTCAACAGCAGTTCAAACAAACGCGTGTATATGTATAAAATAATGTTCGATGTCAGACTCATGATAGCAGTAGAGCAGACACTTTTTCTTTAAATAAATAAGAATAAGTTTAAAATAATTTTTTAAAGAGTTAAATTTAAAGGAGAAGTTAAACAAAATTTAATAAATCGATTAATATTCTTTTAATGGAAAATTTTTATTAAATTTTCGAAGAATTTTTATATCCTACACCACTATAGTGGGGAGGGTATGATGCGTTTGTGCTTATGTTTAAAAGACCCAAAAATATTGGTCCTACAACAACCTTAAAGTATACGAATGTTCTCAGAATCACTTTCTGAGTCAATTTAGCTATGTCCGTCTGTCCGTCCGTAACATAATCACTCGGTGTAGGATATCATATGGTCGGCTATGCCAGACTATAAATTCCTAATTGTTTTTATATAAAATTTTCCTTGAATTTTCTTTTTATAAAAAATTTTCCATGAATTTTCTTTTTACAGAAAATTTTCCAAGAATTTTCTTTTTATAGAAAAATTTCGATGAGTTTTCTTTTTATAGAAAAATTTCGATGAGTTTTCTTTTTATACAAAATTTTCGATGAATTTTCTTTATTTATAGAAAATATTTGATGAATTTTCATTATTTATAGAAAATTTTTGATGAATATTCTTTTTATTCATTTTCTATAAATTTTCTATTTGTAGAAGTATTTCGATGAATTTTCTTGTTATAGAAAATCTGCAATTAATTTTCTTTGTATAGAAAATTTTCTTTTTATAGAAAATTTGCAATGAATTTTCTTTTTATAGAAAATTTGCGATGAATTTTCTATTTATAGAAATTTTTGATGAATTTTCTATTTATAGAAATTTTTGATGAATTTTTTTATAGAAAATTTTCTATGAATTTTCTTTTTATAGAAAATTTTCGATGAATTTTCTTTTTATAGAAAATTTTCGATGAATTTTCTTTATTTATAGAAAATGATTAATGAATTTTCTTTATTTATAGAAAATTTTCGATGAATTTTCTTTTTATAGAAAATTTTCGATCAATTTTCTTTATTTATAGAAAATTTTCGAAGAATTTTTTTTATTTATAGAAAATTTTTGATGAATTTTCTTTTGATAGAAAATTTTTAATGAATTTTCTTTTGTTAGAAAATGAATTCAATGAATTTTCTTTATTTAAAGAAAATGTTTGATGAATTTTCTTGAGTTATAGAAAATTATTAATTAATTTTCTTCATTTATAGACAATTTATGAATAATTATCTTTATTTATAGAAAATTTTTGATGAATTTTAGTTTTTTGTAGAAAATTTTCCCTTTTTTGTAAAAATTATCTATGAATTTTCTTTTTTTATAAAAAAAATTTTATGAGTTTTCTATGAATTTTTCCCATTTAAAGAAAATTTTTGAAGAATTTTCTTTATTTAAAGAAAATTTTTATTTAATTTTCTTCATTTCCTGAAAATATTTGATGAATTTTCTCTTCTTATAAAAAATTTTGGATTAGCTTTCTTTTTTATAAAGAAATTTCGATAAGTTTTCTTTTTTTATAAAAATATTTAGTTTTTTTATAGAAAATTTTCGAAGAATTTATTTTTTATAGAAAATTTTCGATGAATACTCTTCCTTTGGAAAATTTTCACTAATTTTCTTTAAGAAATATTTCGATAAATTTTCTTATAACAATTTTTCAATAAACTTTATTATTAAAAGTTTTCGATAAACTTTTTCATAAAAATTATTCGATAAACTTTCTTTTTATAGAAAATATTCGATAAATTTTCTTCTTATAGAAAATTTTCGATAAATTTTCTTCTTATAGAACATTTTCGATAAATTTTCTTCTTATAGAACATTTTCGAAAAATTTTCTTATTATAGAAAATTTTCGAAAAATTTTCTTATAGACATTTTTCAAAAAATTGTCCAATTATAGAAAATTTTTGATAAACTTAGTCTTCATAGAAAATTTGCGATGAATTTGACTTTTTAAAGAAAATTTTCCATTCATATTCTTTTTCTAGAAAATATTCCATTAATTTTCTTTTTATAGAAAATTTTCGGTACATTTTTTGTAGAAAATTTTGGATGAATTTTCTTTATTTATAGACAAATTTCGATGAATTTTTCTTTTTCAAAATGATTTTCTATTAATTTTTCTCTTTATAAAATATTTTGGATAAATTTTGTATTTAAAGGAAACATTCGACAAATTTCCTTTTTTATAGAAAATTTTCTATAAATGTTTGTATTTTATTTACATTTATAACTTATTTACATGCAACTGTTAAAACATTTTATGCTAATACCGATTTAATTTTAAATTCAATAAATAAATTTCACTTTGATAAATGTATGACGTGTCTAGACATGAGTTCGGTTCACTACACATATTGGTGGTTTACCTTGTAAATCATTTGTTAGGATGTCAAGTCAGTTTGTCAGCAATGTAAATAACATATATGTATATCTATATGTATGTATATGTAGAGTAGATGTACATACATATGTATGTATATTGTAGTAGAATAATACTTACGGCATATCCTTATTATATAACTCACCTATAAAGGGTTATTATAAATGATGTGATCCATCAAATAGTCCACTTTTAATATTATATTGAAATTAACTAAACTGTTGGTAATCCTTAGATCAACTAATATCGTGCCAGCTTTTGGTTGCTATTTTTCATTTCATTACCTTCAATATTTGTCGCCTCTTAGTAGTTTACCCTTTTAAATGTTCAAAATTGCATGTATGTTTGCTTAACTTGTGTAGGTGTGTAATAGTTGCAGCATTTGTGTTATGAAAGTGGTGTCGGTGAAATATTATTTTTGAATATATTTATGTTAGATATTCATACATACTCAGCTGTAATATGTTAGATATTAAATTTTCAATAATATATTGCAGCTTAAAATTTTCAAGATAATTACTTGACCATAAATACTTTAAATTTAAATTAGCCATTTGTTTCATAAAAATATCTTTAAGTTTCATTTGAAACAAACTTATACTCTTCAAACATTAATTTAGATTTCTGTTTTCTTATCCTTCCCCTCTTTTCCCTCTCTGTCTCACAGTTATCTGATGTTTTAATAAGTGAAATTTAAATCTAAAAGAAATATGGGGTTACAAATGTAAAACTCTAATCATTACAATATGCGCAAGATAAATGTGAATTTCATTTTGTTTGCTCAACTTTCATTAAGTATACGCGAAATGAAGATGATAATGACGACGACATACCCAAAAAAGAAAGTAACGGATAAAATTTTCTATTTTTTTAGGAAATGAACTTTTATGCAAAAGGGTACAATTTAGTATATGACTTAATTTTGCGTATATTGGTGCAAAATAAACTGCGAAATATATATTTAGCGAAAACTTTATTTGCGCTTAAGTTACATATAGTAGTTTTGCTTTAGCTTTTATTTTTGTGCTTGAATTTTTTAAGTTCAGGATTATATTGCGAAAAGTTTTAGTATTTCATTAAAGTTGTGTATAATATTGTTACGACATTTATTGTAGTTTTGCATATAATATATGAAACTAGACAGACAGAAACTAATTTATTTTGTAAATGGATAATTATTTTCAGTTAAACTAAATCTGTGTTGTGATAGTTTTTGCCTTAAATTAACTTTAGTTTTAGATTTAAATTGTATAGCTCATTGGTATATTGAGTACAATCTATCTTCTATATATATAAAAGAGTAGCGTTACTGACTGACTGATTCATCTATGCACAGCCCAAACGGGTGAACCTAAAATCATGAAATTTTGACAGTAGATGTGTTTTTGGTTATGTAGATCCACTAAGGAGGAATTTTTGGAAATTTGTAAATTTAGGGGTAAAAACGGGTAAAACAAGTTTTCTTTATTATCTTACCTAATATTAGTGATACAAGAACAATTTTAAATGCAACCGTATCTACTCTTAAAATAAGCAGATGGGTGTCTGGTACTTTTTTGAAATTCGTACTTTTAAGGGGTGAAAATGTTGCTACCTTTTTTGGCCCTTTATAACTTTTTAACTAATAAACAAAATAACATTATTGTAAATATTTTGAATATATCTCCCAAAATTAGGAGACACCTGTTTCGTACTTTTTTAAAATTTAGTCCTTTTTGGGTGTAAAAGGGAGAAAACTGTGAAAAAAGTACCAAAAAGGAGGGAAAACGGGAAATTTAATTTTATTCAAACTCATTGAGCCAATTTTTATAAAATTTGAAAAAGTAGTTTATTTACTCACACAAAATAAGCTATTGGTATATTATTTTGGAATCCGAGTACTAAGGCCTATATAGGACCAAATTCGAGTAAATTGTTTGGTACTTTTTGAAAGCACAATGCAGATTTGAATCGTTTGAGTTTTATCTGTGATATATAAATTTACGAAATGCGAAACATTTTGTAAACTTAATTCTCAAAAAAGTATTTTTCTAAGCGTAAAGGGAAAATTGTTCTACTTTTATTAAACTTTCCACTAAGGTAGAATTTATTCCACTTTTGATACTTTTTTCTTTCTTCAAGTGATACTCTGTATGTTCTATAATATGAATTCAAAACACATGATTATTTAACATACACGATCCTTATTCAAGAAGATTCTTTAAGAGAGAACCTTTTAGTACTTTTTTTTCATAAATGGTTCATAAATTTTCTGAAGTATTCAACCTAGGAACATAAATTTTAACATACAGGGTCCTGACTGAATAATATTCTGTAAGCGGGAACTCTTTGGTACTTTTCCATTCTTCAAATGGTACCTTTTTGATTCTCTATAATAGTTAACCGGAACACATGACACACGATCTTTATTAAATGAGAATTTATTGAGAGAGATTTTTGTACTTGTTCGTTTTTCCGATGGTACTTTTTGATATTTTTACGATATTGAACATAGAAATATAAAATTTAAAATGGTGGGATCTTAGTGAATGAGAATCTACTGAAAAGGACTTTTGGTACTTTTTCATTCATTAAATTATATTTTTTGAATTGTTATAATATTGAACACACAAACAAACAATTTTTTACTAAATAAGAGGTAATTTTATAGTACTTTTTTTTCAAATAGTACTTTTGAAATTTTCTATAATGTGGAAGCTAACGAATGAAACTCAAAATACAAGCTTCTTCCTGAATGCGAATTTATTCACGTGATGTTGAACGTAAAAAACTGAAACTGGATTTGCAATAATGAACTGTGATATCAACACAGAACTTTCCGCAAGTATTTTATTTACTTCGTATAGGAGATGCATCTTCAAAATTTGTAAATTTTCTCCATAACTTTATATGGACCTGAATATATCCTATGCTAAATTTTAAGATTATAGTTCTTAAAGTTTCCTAAATATAAGAATTTTTGAACTAATTCATAGGAGAAGTGCCAAACCGATATTACAAATCTCCAAATGTTCTGTGGATGTCAACGTTTTTCTTGCAAAATATGAGGATTCTAGTTCTATTTGAATTTTTGTACTTAATTCATATGGGAGTCAGCCAATCCGTTCATATGGATGTCAAAGTTGTTCGAGAAGTATTTAAGGATTCTATATACATATTATATTATATTTAATACTCATGGTAGGTGTCACGCCCCCTATTCATTCAATATTCATATTGAGGCCAAAGTGGCTCCTACAAAATTTAAGGACTCTATCTGTTATTTGCAAGATATGCTAATTTAATATTTTCTTTATATATCCAGTCCCCTCATTTTACACCGAAATGCTCATAAGAATGTGAAAGTTGTTGTTACCAAATTTGAGGTCTCTAGCAGTTGCAGTTATGTGGGCGTGGCACCTCGCTCACCTTAAATTTCGAAATAAAAAGTAGGCCACAGTTCCTTCCAGACATACAGAAATATACTGTGAATATTTCCAGATTCAGCATATATTTTATTTTTATCGAAAATATTCAATAAGCTTGATTTTTCTTTTTACAGCAAATTTTCGACAAATGTTCGATAAAGTTTCTTTTTTATTTCTTTTCATAAATAGTTATTTAGTTGATTAGTCAGATAGATTAATAAATTAAATGGGAAAATGTTTATTCTAATGCGGAAATATAAATTTTAAAAAGCCTTTCAATATTTCAATGTATTTTACAAATAAAAACTCAACAATTCTAAAACATCTTTTGTGGTAGCAAGTCTAACAAAACTAAAATTTAAATAAAACAAACTCCCATTAGAGGTTTTATTCAAACAGACACAGGCGAACATAAATATGTATAATGGAATAAAACAATCATTTAGAATATAAACTTAGAAAACAAAGAATTAAAAACACGAAGAAAATATTAGCAGGGATGCTCGACTATATGATGAGCTACACATCTATGATTAATTTTAAAATAGTTTTGTCCAAGTGGCGTTAAGTAAATTTTGAACCCTTAAGATGAGTTATGCACCGAACTCGACAGAATTTTTAAGTATTTAATTTTTTGGAACAATTATTACAAACATCCACTATCGTAATGTAGGGTACCAAAAAATATAAAGAACTTTTGTTTTCACACAAAACTTAAATGATGTCTTAAGTGGTAGAGATTTCTTAATTTTTTTCAAATAAAGATTTTTGTTTTCACAAAACAAAAAGGAAAATATATGTTTGTTTTCTTCTGTTAGATGTGTGAAAATGTGGGTAGCAATTCTCCTTTGGGAAAAATATTTCCATTCTATTTAATACATATGACAAGTATGTCTATCTAGTGCATAAAAGTTGATTGCAATGCATATTTGTATGTTTCTAGAGCGAAGAATATAGAAAAAATAATGCAAATGAAACAAATAGAGTAAAGAGTATTTAGATTGCATGCATGCCATCAAAATGTTATACAATGTCAAAGGAAATAAACCATTTCTTCATTAAGTTGTTATACAAGAAACACTTGCAAATCTAGTCATTCCTTCAAACTATGTATATACTAACAACTGCCACAGCACTTCCATTTCATGGCATATAAAATATGTTTTGTTTGTCTTTAAATAATGGGGTAATTATCTACTTATGTATGTGTTTCCATTTGCTAACTGTAACTATGCGTAGTTACAGTGACAATTAAAAATTAAAGTACAATTTGTTGTTATTTCTTTTAAGAAAAATATTGTCTAAAACAATTAAATCCAACAACTCTTAAACCCTTAATTTTCCAACTGTTTAAAAAACTACTCAACTATTTACATATGTATGTGTGTCAATTTCAACCTCCACTGTATGTCATGCCTCCATCACGTCGCATGCCTTCATAACTATGAGAAACATTATCATGACGCTTAGGAATTTGAAGAAAATGAAATTTTCATGTTAAATGGTGTCAAAATTTTTAAAATAATGTGGTTTATAACAAGATTTAATTTTATTCTTCTTCATTTGTTTGCTTTGTTTTTAACCACAAACTAAAATGGAGTAATTTTGTTCTTCTACATACAGTCATATTTACATTGATATTTAAAAGGCGAGATAAAACTGTAATAAGTTGATATGATTCATGATATACTTATTATATTAACTTATTACGTGACAATCATATCAAGTTATCAATTTTGCTAAAAAAGTATTAAATTGCAGCAAAGAGAAACAGTAAAAATATCATAACGTAACACTGTTATCGTTCTGAACTAAAATGTTCACTTCTAGTTCAGTTCTAATTGAGTTCTAGTTCAGTTCTTGTTCAGTTCTTAGTCGGTTCTAGTCATTCTAGTTCAGTTCTAGTTCAGTTCTAGTTCAGTTCTAGTTCAGTTCTAGTTCAGTTCTAGTTCAGTTCTAGTTCAGTTCTAGTTCAGTTTCTAGTTCAGTTCTAGTTCAGTTCTAGTTCAGTTCTAGTTCAGTTCTAGTTCAGTTCTAGTTTCAGTTCTAGTTCAGTTCTAGTTCAGTTCTAGTTCAGTTCTAGTTCAGTTCTAGTTCAGTTCTAGTTCAGTTCTAGTTCAGTTCTAGTTCAGTTCTAGTTTTCAGTTCTAGTTCAGTTCTAGTTCAGTTCTAGTTCAGTTCTAGTTCAGTTCTAGTTCAGTTCTAGTTCAGTTCTAGTTCATTCTAGTTCAGTTCTAGTTCAGTTCTAGTTCAGTTCTAGTTCAGTCTATTCCATTCTAGTTCAGTTTCTAGTTCAGTTCTAGTTCAGTTCTAGTTCAGTATCTAGTTCAGTTTCTAGTTCAGTTCTAGTTCAGTTCTTTCAGTTCTAGTTCAGTTCTAGTTCAGTTCTAGTCAGTTCTAGTTCAGTTCTAGTTCAGTTCTAGTTCAGTTCTAGTTCAGTTCTAGTTCAGTTCTAGTTCAGTTCTAGTTCAGTTCTAGTTCAGTTCTAGTTCAGTTCCTAGTTCAGTTAGTTCAGTTCTAGTTCAGTTCTAGTTCAGTTCTAGTTCATTCTAGTTCAGTTCTAGTTTCAGTTCTAGTTCAGTTCTAGTTCAGTTCTAGTTCAGTTCTAGTTCAGTTCTAGTTCAGTTCTAGTTCAGTTCTAGTTCAGTTCTAGTTCAGTTCTAGTTCAGTTCTAGTTCAGTTCTAGTTCAGTTCTAGTTCATTTCTAGTTCAGTTCTAGTTCAGTTCTAGTTCAGTTCTAGTTCAGTTCTAGTTCAGTTCTAGTTCAGTTTCTAGTTCAGTTCTAGTTCAGTTCTAGTTCAGTTCTAGTTCAGTTCTAGTTCAGTTCTAGTTCAGTTCTAGTTCAGTTCTAGTTCAGTTCTAGTTCAGTTCTAGTTCAGTTCTAGTTCAGTTCTAGTTCAGTTATAGTTTCAGTTCTAGTTCAGTTCTAGTTCAGTTCTTGTTCAGTTCTAGTTCAGTTCTAGTGCAGTTCTAGTTCAGTTCTAGTTCAGTTCTAGTTCAGTTCTAGATCAGTTCTAGTTCGATTCTAGTGCTTGGGATTTGATGCCTTTTTCAAAACAATGATTTTTATTTTTCTCGCAGTAAGCACATTAATATTCCTACAAAAAAGTGGTCCACATGTACATATGTATGTCTTAATAATAAATTACATTAATATTAGTCCGTCCTTTATTTATTAAGCGCAACTTTTATACTGAAATGACACTGAAGAAAAAAAGAAACAACTTTTTGTAACAAACTGAAGTTAAATAACAAACATTCGTTTCTATTATTCAATTTGTTATTACTACCTTTGTTATTAGTAGAAGAAAATTTAATATGTTCTTTAATTTACCTAATATTTTAAGAGCAGATTCTTTCTCAAAAAGCTTTAGTTCTCTTTGTAGCGTAGATCAGATTAAACAATTCTTACTGCTGGAGTTGGGTTTTAGTTATTCTGTCATGTTAACTTCCCTAGTTTGATTTGTTGCCGTTGTTTACAGAAAACACTTTTTCAATTAAAACTTTGAATCCGACCACAGAAATACTTTCTTTTTTTCTTATAAATTTTTGTTTCTCTTATTCCACAGCAATTCTATCACACACAGCTGTTTGCGTAAATATCCATTCATTTTTGTCCAGTCCAAAGGTGGCAGAAAAGTATGTCAATTATTGTTAGTAGAAAAAAAGAGGAAACAGTGGGGATAGACAGAAAAAAGAAAGAGACATGAAAAAAGTTGTAAAAATGCAAAAACTTTCACTAACAATTCTGGTAATAGTATGCAACCTCAGTCATCATTGTATATATTGCGTGTCCTTTAGTCACAAACAACCCGTAAAACCAACTTTAACAACAGCAACAACTACGACAACCAGAATAACAACAAAAACAACATCACAACACAAACAACAACAGCTAAAAAACCACAACTGTAAAAAAAGGATATGAAAGACAGATATCATACGAGTCCAGTAAAAACAAACTGGCATAAAATAACTACTACTTGGTTTTTGGTGTTTTACAAGCATTCAACAAGTGCAACATCATCGTCATCACACATACATACATATGTACGAACATCACATCAACATGTAGTTTAGGTTCATTTTGAAAAGTATTTAAAAACAGAATATTGTTTTATAGTTTATAATATATAAATACGTATGAATGTATGTAGAGCTGTAGAGTTCTTTTATGTCGAAGAAATAACTTTGCATGTCCGTTTTATTTATATGGTTAAAATATGGTTGGATAATTACAAAATTTAAATGGATATGAGTTAAAAGCTAAATAAAATCACTCAACAAACGGTTTATGATCAACAGAGGAAACTTGTACTAAATTTTTTATTTGGCTAACCAGATTTTTTACATGTTGAAGAAAAGAATTAATTTAAATTAATTCAAAATTAAAATAAAATAAGAGGCATAAAATATAAACATAATTGTTGTATCTAAATAGCAACATACCGAAGATTAACTTACTTCTACAGCAAAAGCATACATTGAAAAGTAAGTGGTTAAAAGGCAAACAGATACTAGAGCCCTGCATGAGTGACTTAAATAATAAATTAATGTGCTGTTTCTAGATACCGATCGAGCAGTTTGAGCACAAATTTTACTTGTATTTTGTTATTGTAACAAAAACAAAATACAAGTAAAATTTTAACTCAAACTACTTACACGTTATCTAGAAACAACACATAAAACATTTGATTTTTTTCAAACACTGTGTTTGACTCACTCATTGTTTTATGAATGAAATGAATAGTATATTTGAAAATAAGGAATGTTAGTCAATACTCAATTCAAACGAAACAAGTAATGAGAGTGTTTGTGTGATTCAATTCAAGTAGTATACAGTGAGTGAATCGAGTGAAAGCAAAACAATTTTTAAGTTCGACAAATTAACAGATTTTTTGAATATTACTTCGAATTTTCGAACTTAATTTCGAATAGTCGAAGATAATATAGTAGCGTCATCAACTGTACTTAACACTGCCAAATTTCAGCCAATTTGGTCCACGGAAACTGGTTTTATCAGCTTTAAATTTTTTTCGAACATGAGTTCGAATTTTCGAAAATTTTTTTTTTAGTTTTTTGGACTCAAAGAATAATTTAAAAGCATAAAAAATTTTTCGAACATAACTTCGAATTTTCGAACTTAATTTCGAATATTCGAACATAATATTATCTTGTCATCAATTGTACTCAAGACTACCAAATTTCAGCGAATTCGGGTCACAGGAACTAGTTTTAACAGCATTCAAAATTTTCACCATTTATTCAAGAAAAAGTTTGAATCGATTCATTCGATTCAAACAATCTATTTTGTATTGTTTTAACATAAACAAATTGTTTACTCGCTCGATTTGAATGTAGTTGCACATTCACTTGATAGTACTCACAACGTTTGAGTATAACAAAACTTTGTAAATACTATTCTAAACAAACAACGAGTTGAGTGCAAAGCAATGAGTCACTCATTGTGTGTAGCAAATAGAGTTACTCATGCAGGGCTCTAACAGATACCACGCTCGCTTACGAATAGGGAGTTATATAACAAGTTATACTACAATCGCCTGTAAATAAGGTATTGAGTAGGTAGTTTTGTTTTTGAGAATAAAATATCTTACGAGGATACGTCCACTGCATCCAGTATTAATTTATAGTATATTCTATATAGTATAGTCTGGGATATAGATCAGCATATAATGTGGTCTATAGCTATAGAGTAGACTATAATATGGATACTAGGATAGACTCTGAAATATAGAATAGAATAGGCTCTAAACTGAACTCTACAATGTAATATAGTTTTGACTATAGGGTATACTGTATTATTATGTATAAAGAAAATTGTAGTTTGTACTATAGTTTGATCTATAATCTGGGATATAGGTCAGAATGTAGTGTGAACTATAGTCATGACTATAGAGTAGACCGCAGTCTAGAGTAGACTATGCCCAGGACTCTAGGATAGACTATACTCGGAATAGAATAGTACATAGCCTGGGCAGTATATTACAATGTAGACTCTATTGTAGACTATAGTCTGGACTATATCTTAATCTATAATCTGATCTATTTATTTTACTATAGTCTGTCCTATAGAATACTCTATACTCTCTTTGGAATATAGATTAATATATATTCTGTATTTTAGAGTAGCCATAGTCTCGATAGTAGACTAGACTTAGGCTAAACTATAAAGTTGACTATAGTATGGACCATAGAGGAAGACTATAGACTGGACTATAAAGTAGACTATAGCCTGAAATATAGAAAAAACTATAGTCTAAAATATAGAATAAACTATAGTCTGGTATCTAGAGTAAAATGTAGCCTGGACTATGGTATATACTATATATTGGACTTACCATCATAGTTTTTATAGGATTCTATTATCTACTATTCCACAGTCCAGCCTATAGTATATTCAAGAGTCCAGATTATATGTATGTATTCTTATAAAAATCTTTGGCACACAATCAATTTTGGTATTAAAATAAAAACGAACAAAACATATTTGATTTTATCTGATAATGACAATGATGTCTCGGACAAGAAAGAAAACCGCAAACTTCAAAAATCATCACAAATTTGTTTAACAACTGACACATTTAGTAATTTATTAGTTACCCATACCAATGACATTAACATGGTTTCCTGATTACTCACATTAGGGATGCCAATCCCGAAATCCCGATCCCGAAAATCCCGGGGTTTTTCGGGATTGGCAAATCCCGAATCCCGGGATTTGGAAAATAAATCCCGGGATTTTTTCGGGATTAGGATTTGTTTCAAAAAACTGTTTTTATTTTCTTTTTTTGAGCCATAATTTTCATTAATTTGAAAATTACAATCTTATTTTATTTGACTCATGCAAAACAAAATTCCGCAGAGCTAATTTTATACATATTTGAACCTTTTATTTTTTAAAGTGGTATGAGTCCATACACATAGCACATATAAATTTATTTATTCACTTCGTTTTTATACCTTACACCACTTTAGTGGGGAGGGTATATTGGGTTTGTACTGATGTTTGTTACACACAATAATATTGGTCCTATACCTTAAAGTATACCAATCGGCTCAGAATCATTTTCTGAGTCGATTTAGCTATGTCTGTCCGTCCGTCCGTGTAAACCTTGTAATCAAACTACAGCAATTTTGAAGATAATTCAATGAAATTTTGCATGATCTTCTATTGTACTAGAGACGGATCCTATTGAAAATGGATAACATCGGTCCAATATTTGACCTAGCCCCCATACAACTGAACCCCCCAAATAGGGTTTTTAAGTTCATAATTATGTTCAATATACTCGTAACTCGACAAAAAGCTGCAAAACCAAGTTCTATACTAGCCTTCATGACCCTGATGTATTTTTTGATGATGCGGCCTCATTTGACCCTAGCCCCTATGCAAAGCCCCCTTCGAAATATGACTTAAATGTACACAATTTTATTCAACAAAAAATAGCTAAATTGTATCTGAGGCAAGGTACAATTCAACTTAGATGCTTTATTATGAACAATAAATCACATTTTATTTTTATAACTGGTGTAGGGTATTATATGGTAGGCTTCGCCCAACTATAACTTTTTACTTGTTAGCACATTGCAATGTTGGTCGTAGACCGACCCAAAAAGTATACACATTCTGTGTCTGTAAGCTGAAAACACGAGTTAGAAGACTCATTCTATTTGGGCTGCAAATTTGGACCAAAATTGACACAAAAAAACCTAATTGGACCTCCTCTGAAAATCACATTGATGCTGATATTAATATCAATACATTACAATATTTTGATGGTGGGTATTTAATTTCGGCACAGTCGAATACAAACTTTATTTTTCAATACTAGAGGATTTTACATTTCTAACTTTCTACAAATCTGAATGATACCGGTAAAGGTAAATTACCTTGTTCTGAATGCACCTAAAATTTTAAATTAATACTACGAATATAATAATATGTTCCAAAACTAATATGTATTTTGAGTAAAATTCCAAATATTTTTCAAAGAATAGGTTCTAAATTGATGTTCGAATAATTGAATTGGTATCTGTTATAATTATTAGTTCACATGGAACAGTATGAGGTTTTAAAAAGTGCTTATGTCTAATTTCGGAACTTGATATTTATTTTTATTTAGGAAGTAAGTATGTATTTAAAAAGTTTCAGAAATTATGCAATTCTGAAAGTTTTTATTTAAAAATTGGAATTAATTGGATTGTTTTAATTTAAATATATCTTCTGTCTGTTAAATTTCCACAAAATTAAACAATTTTCTTTACAAATATGATGATTTAAAGATTTTCATATATAAAATAATTAAATTCATGTAATCCCGAAATCCCGTAAAATCCCGAAATACCGAAAAATCCCGGGATCCCGAAAAATCCCGGGATCCCGAAATATCCCGGGATCCTGGGATTGCAATTTTCAAAATCCCGAATCCCGGGATTTGTAAAAGCCAGTCCCGTTTGGCATCCCTAACTCACATTCATACATAGAAAATTAAAAAAAAAACTTTTTGCTCTTTAAATAAAAAAAAAACAAATGCGTATTTTACAGCAAATATCACACAGCCATAGAGTAGTCAATTTGTTGCAACCAAAAATTAGTTGTGGTCTATGCTTAACTTAATATGTGTGAGAGTGTGTGTGGGTTTGTAAATATAAAGTCCAAATGAATGCAAACACGATTATTCTTCCTGCCATTTACATGACCCAAATAAAAACGAATATACTAGATAGTTTTTTTTTTTTGGCTGCTTTTCAACTAACCAATATTTAGTTGCAACATTAAGCAAACAAACATACAAACATTTTACTACTAGCCAAAACCCACACTTACAATAAAGTTTGGTACAAAAATTAAAGGAGGGGAAGCTTACTATCTATAAAATAGTTACGCAAAAATATTTCTATGTATGTGTGAGCTTAAGTAAATGTTTGTATGAAATTAATTTTATACTTAGCTGTATGTATGTACATTAGTGTGTCCCGTGGACCAATTTTTTCTAGGATACCTTTTAAACGATATATGTGTACTAAAAAAATTGACTGCAATCTTTTCAAAATGGGTATATTTTTTCCCGGAATGAACTTTTTTTAATATATTGCACTGAGATCAAGATTTTCAATCTCTGATAGGGAACTGAGGCCCCTTTCAAAAAAGTTATTATTTATTATTCTCGGGGTCAGTACGTTAATACGCATCGATCAAGATCCTACAGGAGATTCTTAAAAAGGCTGTTCCTCGGGACACTCTAATGTACATACATATGTATGTTACATACGCACATAGAAAGTATATGAATATATGCAAATATGTGTATGTTTGTATATTTGTATTCATTGCATACATTTATACTGCTACAAATATATGATTAGAAAAAAAGAATTCACTTTCAAATTCAATTTTATTCGAAAACATACAGCACTCAACCACAAAAACAACAGAAAGCAATAAAACACGCGTACATTTTAACATGGAGAAATTTTAAAAAGCTGCCAGATTTTTATTTTAAATCGATTTAAAAAAAATCTAAAATTAAAATTTTACTATTAAAGAAAATGTTTGACACATTTTTTAAGAGAAAATGTTCGATACATTATTTACCAGAAAATTTTCAATACATTATTTTGCGAGAGAATTTTCGTTAAGAATTATTTTTAAATTTTTTTTTTTTTTTTGTAAAAAATTTTCGTTTAAAATAAAATTCTTTTTAATTGTTAATTTTCCATAATTTATTTCTTTAATACAAAATTGTTTAAACTTTTTTTATTTAAAATTTTGTATAATTTTTCTTTTTCGAATTTACAGAAAATTTTTGATAAATTGTCTTTTTATAGGAAATGTTCGATAAATTGTCTTTTTATAGAAAATTTTCGATAAATTGTCTTTTTATAGAAAATGTTCGATAAATTGTCTTTTTATAGAAAATGTTCGATAAATTGTCTTTTTATAAAAAATGTTCGATTAACTGATAAAATGTCTTTTTATAGAAAATTTTCGATAAAATGTCTTTTTATAGAGAATTTTCGATAAAATGTCTTTTTATAGAAAATTTTCGATAAAATCTCTTTTTATAGAAAATTTTCGATAAAATCTCTTTTTATAGAAAATTTTCGATAAAATCTCTTTTTATGGAAAATTTTCGATAAAATCTCTTTTTATAGAAAATTTTCGATAAAATCTCTTTTTATAGAAAATTTTCGATAAAATCTCTTTTTATAGAAAATTTTCGATAAAATCTCTTTTTATAGAAAATTTTCGATAAAATCTCTTTTTATAGAAAATTTTCGATAAAATCTCTTTTTATAGAAAATTTTCGATAAAATCTCTTTTTATAGAAAATTTTCGATAAAATCTCTTTTTATAGAAAATTTTCGATAAAATCTCTTTTTATAGAAAATTTTCGATAAAATCTCTTTTTATAGAAAATTTTCGATAAAATCTCTTTTTATAGAAAATTTTCGATAAAATCTCTTTTTATAGAAAATTTTCGATAAAATCTCCTTTTATAGAAAATTTTCGATAAAATCTCCTTTTATAGAAAATTTTCGAGTAGAAAATTTTCGATAAAATCTCCCTTTATAGAAAATTTTCGATAAAATCTCCTTTTATAGAAAATTTTCGATAAAATCTCCTTTTATAGAAAACTTTCGATAAAATCTCCTTTTATAGAAAATTTTCGATAAATTGTCTTCTTATAGAAAATTTTCGATAAATTGTCTTCTTATAGAAAATTTTCGATAAAAAGTCTTTTATAGAAAATTTTCGATAAAATGTCTTTTTATAGAAAATTTTCGGTAAAATGTCTTTTTATAGAAAATTTTCGATAAAATGTCTTTTTATAGAAAATTTTCGATAAAATGTCTTTTTATAGAAAATTTTTCGATTAAAATGTCTTTTTATAGAAAATTTCGATAAAATGTCGTTTTTATAGAAAATTTTCGATAAAATGTCGTTTTTATAGAAAAATTTTTCGATAAATGTCGTTTTATAGAAAATTTCGATAAATGTCGTTTTTATAGAAAATTTTCGATAAAATGTCGTTTTTATAGAAAATTTTTCGATAAAAATGTCGTTTTTATAGAAAATTTCGATAAAATGTCGTTTTTATAGAAAATTTATATGCGATTAAGAAAATTTAAAAATGTCGTTTTTATAGAAAATTTTCGATAAAATGTCGTTTTTATAGAAAATTTTCGATAAAGTTTATAGAAATTTCGATAAAATGTCGTTTTATAGTAGAAAATTTTCGATAAAATGTCCGTTTTTATAGAAATTTTTCGATAAAATGTCGTTTTTAATTAGAAAATTTTCGATAAAATGTCGTTTTTATAGAAAATTTTCGATAAAATGTCAGTTTTATATAGAAAATTTCGATAAAATGTCGTTTTTATAGAAAATTTCGATAAAATGGTCGTTTATTAATAGAAAATTTTCGATAAAAATGTCGTTTTTAATAGAAAATTTTCGATAAAATGTCGGTTTTATAGAAATTGTTCCGATAAAAATGGTCGTTCTTATAGAAAATTTCGATAAACTGTCGTTTTATAGAACACTTTCGATAAAATACTCCGTTATAGAAAACTTTCCATAAAATCCTCCTTTTATAGAAAACTTTCGATAAAATCTCCTTATAGAAAACTTTCGATAAAATCTCACTTTTAGAAAAAACTTTCGATAAAATCTCCTTTTATAGAAAACTTTCGATAAAATCTCCTTTTATAGAAAACTTTCGATAAAATGTCTTTTTATAGAAAACTTTCGATAAAATGTCTTTTTATAGAAAACTTTCGATAAAATCTCCTTTTATAGAAAACTTTCGGTAAAATCTCCTTTTATAGAAAACTTTCGGTAAAATCTCCTTTTATAGAAAACTTTCGATAAAATCTCCTTTTATAGAAAACTTTCGATAAAATCTCCTTTTATAGAAAACTTTCGATAAAATCTCCTTTTATAGAAAACTTTCCATAAAATCTCCTTTTATAGAAAACTTTCGATAAAATCTCCTTTTATAGAAAACTTTCGATAAAATGTCTTTTTATAGAAAACTTTCGATAAAATGTCTTTTTATAGAAAACTTTCGATAAAATCTCCGTTTATAGAAAACTTTCGGTAAAATCTCCTTTTATAGAAAACTTTCGGTAAAATCTCCTTTTATAGAAAACTTTCGATAAAATCTCCTTTTATAGAAAACTTTCGATAAAATCTCCTTTTATAGAAAACTTTCCATAAAATCTCCTTTTATAGAAAACTTTCGATAAAATCTCCTTTTATAGAAAATTGTCTTCTCATAGAAAATTTTCGATAAAATGTCTTTTATAGAAAATTATCGATAAAATGTCTTTTTATAGAAAATTTTCCATAAAATGTCATTTTATAGAAAATGTTCGATAAAATGTCATTTTATAGAAAATGTTCGATAAAATGTCTTTTTATAGAAAATGTTCGATAAAATGTCTTTTTATAGAAAATGTTCGATAAATTCTCTTTTTATAGAAAATGTTCGATAAATTCTCTTTTTATAGAAAATTTTCGATAAATTTTTTTTTATAGAAAATTTGCGATAACATTTCTTTTTATAGAAAATTTTCGATAAAATAATAAATTTTTCAATAAATGCCTTTTCCTCGAATTTTTTGACAAGTTATTTTTTAGAAAATAAACGACAAAAGTCCTTTTTTTGGAAAATTTTCGATAATTTCATTTTATAGAAAATTTTCAATAAACCTTATTTTTATAGAAATTTTTCGATTAATTTCATTTTTATAGAGTTTTTCCTATAAATCTTATTTTTATTAAAATTTGAAATAAATTTTCTTTTTGCAGAACATTTTGGAAATATTTCATTTTATTGAAAATTTTCATTAAATTTTCTTTTTGTTAAACATTAGATTTTTTTTTAATTTTCTTTCTATAAAAATGTTCCTTAAATTTGCATTTTGTAAGATAAATTTTCTTTTATCGATAATTTTAAAATTAAGAAATTATAAATTTTTGTAAAAAACTTTTTACTCTGGCAACCTTTTTGCAACATTAGGAATTATCCACATGCTTGTTTACAATTGTATAGTAACAATAGCAGTTGTATTGGTGTTTTACTACAAAAAAATACAAACAAGCACTTACGTAAACTGAATCTAACACTTTCGTATATGTAGATATAGTACAGTTAACAGCAAACAGTAGTTTGTTATAGTTACAATACAAATACAACAGTCAGCCAGCAACAATTTCTAATAATAAAAAAACAACAAAAATATGGTTTGTTTACATTGGGGAGATGAGCACTTTGGCAAAACCAATACATTCTCATTTCTATTA
The DNA here is from genome assembly GCF_015586225.1 of Lucilia sericata. NCBI lineage: Eukaryota > Metazoa > Arthropoda > Insecta > Diptera > Calliphoridae > Lucilia > Lucilia sericata. The sequence continues at coordinate 112,571 of NW_023994389.1, read as the reverse complement.
CTCGTGTATTGGTGACACTATTTTGTTTATCTATAGAATGTCCGTTCATTCATTTATTCGTTTATTTGTTGGTTTGTTTGTTTACTTGTCCGTCTATCCCACTATCTGGTTGGCTGGCTAGCAGTAGTAATATTTTGTGTGCTTAACAGGATCAGCGCGTTTGATAAGAAAAACATGAAATAGTGCAAATTAAGTATAGTGTTTGGTCAGTAACCACGATAAAGCTGTATGGGTGTAATACGGAGTGGTATTTGACATTTGTAAAATGTATACAAAGTATTTTAGTATGTGCATACGTACACACCCACATAAATACATTCATGCAACAACCCAAACAAAAAAACAGGAACAGGAACAAGTAAACATAATGAACATTTATTAGAAATTCGCATGAATATTTGATAAAATTTTACTTTGATATTATACTATGAGGATATAGTGATATATTGCCGGTATGTATGTCGGTTTGTTAAAATTAAACATTCGCTTTTTTGTGGAAGAATTAGATTCTTTCTTATTAAGTTTCAGATATATATATAAATGAGAAATTTTAAATACAAATTTTGTATTTTTTAGGGGTTAAAGACCTTTTACTTTTCCACCTTGAAAAAGACCTTATTACATTAAAATCACTCTTTCTTTAAATAATATTAATTATCAGCAAAAACAAACAAACAAACAGCAATAAGAAATACATTTGCATAAAAATGTAATTTTAAAACCCAACTTCATTAAAATGATTTAAATTGGATTTACTTAAAAAAAATTATACTCTGACGTATGAGTAATATCACCTTACATATGAAGTGTAATATTAAGTATTCGTTTGTTTATACTTTTTTACGGAAATTGTATTAAATTTCTTCATGTCCCAAAAAAAAAAAAAGCAATTCACATATTAATTAACAATATTAAAAACACAATATATACAGTTTAATACCATTAACCCACTTTAATGTAATTAAAATTTATTTTTACCAATATTTGTTGAGATCAAATTATAAAAAATTAAAGAATATAATGCTATAATAACAATACATATATAGTAAACAAAAGAATTTTAATAAGATAAACTTTTTATATCATGTCGTGCCATTTCATTTCATACCAAACCAATCCAATACAAATTCATTCCATTGGTGGTAATCTTATTAAAACTCAGCTTGCCATGAAATTATCGAACAAAAACAAGTATTCTTAAAATCAAGAAAAACAAATTACACTTTTTGTTGTAAGAATATAAAAAAAAAATCAACAACAATAATAACATCAGCATCATCAGTGTGGCAACAACGGGCGGCTATATAGCGCAGATAAAACTACAAAGAACGGACTACAAATAGCATGTTGTAGTTGTTATTAGTTGGTTCTTCGCTTTTGTTGTTTTTGTTACCACTTTTATTATTTTTTATTATTAGTTGTAAATACAGCAAGACACAGAAAAATTAAGAAAAAAAAAACACAGAATTTCAATGAGAACAGACAGGAGTTGCTACAAAACTATAGGAAGGATTTTTTTATTTGATTTTCTATTATGGTCACCCTACAGTGAAGGTAATAATGATAATACATACTATAAATAACTGAAATTTCTTATTTGTATCTTTTTTTATATCCTTCACCTTCGTGAGAGGGGTGTATATAAGTTTGACATTCCGTTTGTAATTTTCACAACATTATTTTCCGACCCTATAAACCCTATACCCACTGTATGACTGTCTGTCCGTCTGTGTGTCTGTTGAAATCAATTTTCTGAAGCCCCCAGGATCAAATCTTCAAACATGCTTTTAAGAAACCTCTGATAATTTCATCGAAAAAAGAGTTACTTAGTTGGTTATTTAGTTAGTTAGTTAGTTAGTCAGTTAGTTAGTTAGTTAGTTAGTTAGTTAGTCAGTTAGTTAGTTAGTTAGTTAGTTAGTTAGTTAGTTAGTTAGTTAGTTAGTTAGTTAGTTAGTTAGTTAGTTAGTTAGTTAGTTAGTTAGTTAGTTAGTTAGTTAGTTAGTTAGTTAGTTAGTTAGTTAGTTAGTTAGTAGTTAGTTAGTTAGTTAGTTAGTTAGTTAGTTAGTTAGTTAGTTAGTTAGTTAGTTAGTTAGTTAGTTAGTAGTTAGTTAGTTAGTTAGTTAGTTAGTTAGTTAGTTAGTTAGTTAGTTAGTTAGTTAGTTAGTTAGTTAGTTAGTTAGTTAGTTAGTTAGTTAGTTAGTTAGTTAGTTAGTTAGTTGTTAGTTAGTTAGTTAGTTAGTTAGTTAGTTAGTTAGTTAGTTAGTAGTTAGTTAGTAGTTAGTTAGTTAGTTAGTTAGTTAGTTAGTTAGTTAGTTAGTTAGTTAGTTAGTTAGTTAGTTAGTTAGTTAGTTAGTTAGTTAGTTAGTAGTTAGTTAGTTAGTAGTTAGTTAGTTAGTTAGTTAGTTAGTTAGTTAGTTAGTTAGTTAGTTAGTTAGTTAGTTAGTTAGTTAGTTAGTTGTAGTTAGTTAGTTAGTTAGTTAGTTAGTTAGTTAGTTAGTTAGTTAGTTAGTTAGTTAGTTAGTTAGTTAGTTAGTTAGTTAGTTAGTTAGTTAGTTAGTTAGTTAGTTAGTTAGTTAGTTAGTTAGTTAGTTAGTAGTTAGTTAGTTAGTTAGTTAGTTAGTTAGTTAGTTAGTTAGTTAGTTAGTTAGTTAGTTAGTTAGTTAGTTAGTTAGTTAGTTAGTTAGTTAGTTAGTTAGTTAGTTAGTTAGTAGTTAGTTAGTTAGTAGTTAGTTAGTTAGTTAGTTAGTTAGTTAGTAAATCGACTCTTACCTATTTATTTGTTTTGTGGCTTTAATATAAATTTTTATATCTTGTATTCTGTCCGTATTAAAGATAAAACCTGAGTGGCCAACTACAACTGTGATTTCTAATATTTTGTATATTAATTATTCTGTGTTATTGCTTTTTTTCTATGTCTAGTTTTTTTGTTTTGTTTTGTCGAGTTAGAAACAAATGAATACATAAATGAGAAAATCTAACAGATATAAAAATAGTTTTTCTACAAATGAAAACAATTTTTTTCTATTGTTTAAAGCTGCAAGGTTTAGTGTGGTTGAATGTTATAAATGTCAGATAAGACCAATATTTAAACAAAAAGTTTAGATGCGAAATGTTTCATAAAATTGAACACTTTAATAGTTTAAATCGATATGGATAAGTTAAAAAATTTTAAATTATTTTACACAAATATATATATTGTCTAGATTTTAATTTTTATTAAATTAATTTCATAATTGCTAAAAGGAATTTTGGACCAACCTAAGGGGATGATTTTTAATTAATTCAGATTTCTAAATGTTCATTTCATTTTCCAAGTTGATATTTTATATTATATTATTCTTCCTAGTATAAACAATTTTAATAAGTTCTTATTAGAAATACCATAGTTAGCACACATCTGTTTAAAATAAAATATTGAAAGTAAAATCAAAGGTACATAGCTGCTGTACATTCAACATTTCTACAATAACGATACAAAACATCAAGAGCAAAAGTATTAACAACAACAGCAAAAAACTATATATCGACAGATAGTTTAAAATAAACCAATGTATGAGAGTGTATGTGTTTGTACAACAATACAATATGTTGCATTACATCCTTTAACAGCAATACTTACAATACTTATGTATACATTTAAAGTGTTTGTATCCAATTGTACAATGTATTTTTCTATATGTAACTAATGTCGGTCAGTATGTTAGAAACTGAGATTGTGTTAGAAATTCACACTACTTATACGTTTCAAATGACCATTATAAATATAGGTGTGTATGTGTACAATGTGTGTAGTTGTATGTATTTACTTATACTAACAAAAGAAGACACCTTTATATTTTATATAAGTGTGGTATGCTGTATTGTTAGTAACTATGGTAATATTATACTCACACTTGAACACCTTTACACTTATACAAGTATGTATTTATACATATGTATAAATTCAGTAAAAATATACACACAAACCCACTTGCTACGGAATTGAAACTATCAACTTTAACAGAAAATTTTAGTATGTACGTAGGTAATCACTTATATAAACATATATGTACGTAGGTAATATTGTATGTGTTTGTAGCGTACAGTGATATGGTGTTATAAATCGAAATAAAAGCAGATGAAAGTTAATGTCAGTTAACAGTGAATCTAAGACTTTCAAAACTTCCGCTTTAAAAAATGTAAATTTCCCTTATATTTCAACACAGTCTCAGTGGCAGTAACTAACTAACTAACTAACTAACTAACTAACTAACTAACTAACTAACTAACTAACTAACTAACTAACTAACTAACTAACTAACTAACTAACTAACTAACTAACTAACTAACTAACTAACTACTAACTAACTAACTAACTAACTAACTACTAACTAACTAACTACTAACTAACTACTAACTAACTAACTAACTAACTAACTAACTAACTAACTAACTAACTAACTAACTAACTACTAACTAACTAACTAACTAACTAACTAACTACTAACTAACTAACTACTACTAACTAACTAACTAACTAACTAACTAACTAACTAACTAACTACTAACTAACTAACTAACTAACTAACTAACTAACTAACTAACTAACTAACTACTAACTAACTAACTAACTACTAACTAACTAACTAACTAACTAACTAACTAACTAACTAACTACTAACTAACTACTAACTAACTAACTAACTAACTAACTAACTAACTAACTAACTAACTAACTAACTAACTAACTAACTAACTAACTAACTAACTACTAACTAACTAACTAACTAACTAACTAACTAACTAACTAACTAACTAACTAACTAACTAACTAACTAACTAAACTAACTAACTAACTAACTAACTAACTAACTACTAACTAACTAACTAACTAACTACTAACTAACTAACTAACTACTAACTAACTAACTAACTAACTAACTAACTAACTAACTAACTAACTAACTAACTAACTAACTAACTAACTAACTAACTAACTAACTACTAACTAACTAACTAACTAACTAACTAACTAACTAACTAACTAACTAACTAACTAACTAACTAACTAACTACTAACTAACTAACTAACTAACTAACTAACTAACTAACTAACTAACTAACTAACTAACTAACTAACTAACTAACTAACTAACTAACTAACTAACTAACTAACTAACTAACTAACTACTAACTAACTAACTAACTAACTAACTAACTAACTAACTAACTAACTAACTAACTAACTAACTAACTAACTAACTAACTAACTAACTAACTAACTAACTAACTAACTAACTACTAACTAACTAACTAACTAACTAACTAACTAACTAACTAACTACTAACTAACTAACTAACTAACTAACTAACTAACTAACTAACTAACTAACTAACTAACTAACTAACTAACTAACTAACTAACTAACTAACTAACTACTAACTACTAACTAACTAACTAACTAACTAACTACTAACTACTAACTACTAACTAACTAACTAACTAACTAACTAATTAACTAATTACTAACTAACTAACTAACTAACTAACTAACTAACTAACTAATTACTAACTAACTATCTAACTAACTAACTACTAACTACTACTAACTAACTAACTACTAACTAACTAACTACTAACTAACTAACTAACTAACTAACTAACTAACTACTACTAACTAACTAACTAACTAACTAACTACCTAACTAACTAACTAACTAACTAACTAACTAACTAACTAACTAACTAACACTAACTAACTAACTACTAACTAACTAACTAACTAACTAACAACTAACTAACTAACTCTAACTAACTAACTAACCTAACTAACTAACTAACTAACTAACTAACTAACTAACTACTAACTAACTACTAACATACTAACTACTAACTACTAACTAACTAACTACTAACTAAAAAACTAAAACTAACTAACTAACTACTAACTAACACTAACTAACTAACTAACTAACTAACTAACAACTAACAACTGACTAACTAACTAACTAGACATAAACTAACTAACTAACTACTAACTAACTAACTAACTAACTAACTAACTAACTAACTAACTAACTAACTAACTAACTACTAACTAACTAACTAACTAACTAACTAACTAAATAACTAAATAACTAAATAATAACTAACTAACTAACTAACTAAGACTACAATGCTCTAGACTGGAACTATATTAAAGGATACAATTAAGACTTAGGCCAATAAACCAAGAACTAATAGTTAATACTATAATTAAAGCTGTAGGCAGGAGGAAATATCAAGTCCCATCAAAGGCGACTGTTAAAGCAATGCAAAGGATGTAAAATAGGTTTTCATTGCAATACAATTCGCAAACTTCAAACCTGATTGAAAGTTTTTACCCTTATTATTACTTAACCCTTTATTCACAAAAAAAAAAATTATTTTATAAACGGTTTATAAATTGAATTTTGTATGGAAATTTTAATGGTGTTTGTGAATAAGGGGGTAAGTATTTTACACAAAATACATATTTATAAGAGTTGATAAAAAATTTCTTTATATATTCTTAACCACTGTCTCTATAGATAAGTATGTATTCATATATACAAGTAAAACTATGTTTATATGTATTCACTTGTTCGGGATTAGTTGGTTGTATAAACGGCATTATCAGGTTAAATATTGATGGTGTTGCAATGAAATATTTTATTATTATTGTATATTGGGGTTACGTTATCTAACAGTCATCTACTAAAGAACACATATTCATACAATCAAATAAAGTCACACAAATACGCACACATACATATATATAAAACATTCAAGGATAGACAAATGTATGTGTAGAGCGATATTTTTTTATATATATATAATCGATAAAACCAACTTTGTTGGCTTTTTAGATAATTGCATAGCAGAGTTTACGGTTAAAAGTAACACATAAACATTTCACACACACACATATAAAAGACACACATATAACTACGTACAAATATACTTACACATACATGTGTATTTTTTTAATAGATATTTTTTGTATTCGCTTTTTGTGTTAACTGAATGTAAATGCGATTACACATGTACTAAACATGTGAAAATAAATTGATTTTCAATTGATATTGAAACATGTGAATTTTAGACAAAAGGTTACAACACTATCTTCAATTGATTGATATTTAAGTACTCAGTATATTTCTCAATGTTAGTTGTTAGAATCTACTTCTGTGAGAGTATAGTGAGTGCGCTTTCATGTTTTTGTTTATGTATGGGTGGACAAATGTATACACTTGCAGTTTAATCAATCACCTCATTTTGCCAAAGAAAAACTAAAGGACCATTATTTAGTAAAGTGGACATATAATGATGTTTTTGTGATTGTATTTTTTAATTAATTTTAAATTAAGTATTTACACGTTACATTGAACAATGTGAAATTATTTTGTAGTTTTTGTTATTTTTAATTTGATTTATCTAAATTAATGATATTTAAAATTAATTTGAAAATATTTGCTAAGATTTCATGATAATTTGGTTACAGTAACTAATTGTCTGGTATAAATTATTTTAAACATTTTCGCGCATTTTAATGTTATTGAAGACTGAATACAAAACATTAAACAGGCAGAGCCAAGACTATAATCATACTACAGATAAGATTATAATCAGTAAAAAATATAGTCAAGAATATAGTGAAACTATAGTCAAAGCTGTTATCAGCACTTCAGTTAAACTTTATTTATGTTTATAGCTAAGACTATAGACAAGGTCGAGTCTATATACAGACAAAGTATAGACAAGACAATAGTGAAATTAGATTTGATTAGTTGTCAGATAAATAGTCAAATTTATTGCCATATTAGGATCAAGATTTATAACATAACTTCTTAAACTATAGCCAAACTGTATTAATGACTAAAGACAAAATAAAGTCAAGTTTTTTGATAATCTTGGTTGAAGACTGTAGTCCAAACTAAAGTAAACTATTGTCAAGGCTGTAGTTAAGACCAAAGTCTTGTCTATAGTCTTGACAATATGTTAATGTCAAGGAAAAGTACCACTTACAGAATATTATTCAGTCAAGACCATGTATATTTTAGAAAATTCAAAAAGTACCATTTATGAGATAAAAAGTACTAAAAAGTTCTCTCTTAAAGAATCTTATTCAATGAGGACCGTGTATGTTTAATAATCATGTGTTTTGAATTTATATTATAAAACATACAGAGTATCATTTGAAGAAAGAAAAAAGTACCAAAAGTGGAATAAATTCTACCTTAGTGGAAAGTACTAATAAAAATAGTACAATTTTTCCCCTTTTCGCTTAGAAATATACTCTTTTGACAATTAAGTTTACAAAGTGTTCTGTATTTAAATCTATATGTCACAGACAAAACTCAAACGTTTCAAATCTGCATTCATTTGTTTCAGAAAATTTGTGCTTTCAAAAAGATACCAAACAATTTACTCGAATTTGGACCTATATACGCCTTAGTATTCGAGTTCCAAAATAATATACCAATAGCTATTTTGTGTGAGTAAATAAACTACTTTTTCAAATTTCATAAAAATTGGCTCAATGAGTTTGAATAAAATTAAATTTCCCTTTTTTCCCCTTTTTGGTACTTTTTTCCCCCAGTGAAATAGCAAACATTTTGTTTCAATAAGCATTACAGAGTTAGTCTGTAATTTAATAGGAATACTTCAATAAATCGAAAAAGTTTTCTTAATGTGCTAAAAAAAGTATCAAAAATACAGTTTTCTCCCTTTTACACACAAAAAGGGCTGAATTTTAAAAAACTACGAATCAGGTGTCTCCTACTATTGGGAGATATATTCAAAATATTTACAAAAATTGTATTTTGTTTATTAGTTAAAAAGTTATAAAGGGCCAAAAAAAAGGTACCAAAATCACCTTTGTTACACATTTTCACCCCTTTAAAGTACGAATTTCAAAAAAGTACCAGACACCCATCTACATATTTTAAGAGAAGATACATGTGCATTTAAAATTTTTCTGGTATCACTAATATTAGGTAAGATAATTAAGAAAACCTGTTTTACCCATTTTTTCCTTTTTACCTCTAAATGTACAAATTTCCAAAAATACCTCCTTAGTGGATCTATATAACTAAAAACACATCTACTGTCAAAATTTTATGATTCTAGGTTCAGCCGTTTGGGCTGTGCGATGATGAATCAGTCAGTCAGTAACGCTACTCTTTTATATATATAGAAGATAGATAATAACAACAAGTAGGAAAGTATAGTCGGGCATGGCCGACCATATAATACCCTACACCATGAGTATATTTTAAAAAATTTTATTTTTGATAAAGAAACTTTTATGTTGAATTTTACCTTAATTCCAAAGTATTTAAGCAATTTATTGATAAAAAAAAACTAATTTTCTAAATATAAATATATAATTATATAGGAGTATAGGTCAAACTTGGGCCGATACTCATTCAATTTGGGAAAAGGGTATATTTTTAAATAACAGTTAGTTATGTAGAGTTTCATTGGTTACAAGTCAATTTTAGACGTTTAAGATATTTTTTGAAGGGGGGTTTGTATGGGGACTAGGGTCAAATAAGGGTCGATCATTACGAAAATCTGCAGTGTCATTTATAATTATATAAAACATATTTGTGCCAATTTTTAGAGAGTAATTATGGCATAAAAATCGGGAGGTACGGTTGTATGGGGGCTAGGTGAAATAATGGACCGATTTCAACTATTTTCAATAGGCTTCGTCCCTGTGCCAAAAAACATGTTTGGTCTGAATTTCATCAAATTATCTTGAAAATTGCAGCCTGTACCTTGCGCAGCCGTACAGACGGACGGACGGACATGTCTTAATCGACTCAAAAAGTGATTCTGAATCGATCGGTATACTTTAAGGTGGGTGTAGGACCAATATTTTTGTGTGTTACAAACATCAGCACAAACGTATAATACCCTACAGAAAGCACAAAAGTTAATATATTGATCCCATGCCAAACGATGATAATGCGTTGAGACATCAAATACTCACTTTGGATCAAGATTTAGTTGGCACTTTTTGAATATAGGTTGTCGATATACAATTTCAAATACTCGATATACTATATAGTTATATTTAAAATGGCAGCTATTTTCCTATGCGTTTTTTATTCAATAAAGAAAATAATAAATTTTAACTTTTCCTCTTCCGAACAGAAAATAAATTCATAAATTTTTATTATAAAATACTTTTTGAACAAAATTTCATGATTAAATAATTCAATTTTATTGGCAACAAATGCGTGAATTTAATACTGTTTATCTCTCGACTTTGTGTATTTTAATGCATATATAATTGCTATTAAAATGGCAAAATATATAAACTATATACATATATGTACATTTTTCCCCAATTATAAATAAATACAATACAATATTTACATACTAAATATTTTCATAATTGCGTATTTATGTCTGTATATGTTGCATATCAATTGTTATAAATTGATAAAACAATTTTTAATTTTATTTTAACAAAATGAAAGTAGCTGTATTTATTTGTTGATATTAGTAATGCAAATAGGATCAAATTTAAATTATGCTTGAGCAATAATAATATTTCATGAAATAATATTGTATGCAAATAATTTTCTTGCAAAAATCAATACATTTTTAAAGAAAAGATTACATTTTTTTAAAGATTTTGTACCAAAAGTAATATCTACCATATGTGTATAAAATTTTATTAGAACAACTAAATATAGTATTTTACCAAGTTCTCATAAAAAACAATTACTGATATATCTGATAATTTTGTCTTCTTTTACTTTTAACAAAAGTTAAATGGAGTCAAATCAATTATGATATGAAAACGTAAAAGGAAGCTAGTAAATAGTTAACAATCAAAATTAATTGCTTTTCAATAAAACACATTTGAAAAATCAACTGCAATGATCTTAATAAAGCTGATAATTTAATTATGCAACAATTTTACTCACCCAAGAAGGTCAACGAAAAAAGACAGTCAAATCATAATGTATGAAAAGCTAACTAAGCAATGAAACAGAAAACTAGGGGTATAACCAAAATTTGGAATTAAAATTAGAAGATTTCAATTTTTAGAATCTTTCAAACAACTAACGATAAGTAATTGTAATATATTGTCAAGATATTAACTTGTCTGTAAGATTTATATTTAACAAAATGTTTAACAGTTATACCCCTATTTAATGCGACTTCAATTTGTTTTCCAATACAAAAAAAAAAAAAAACAGAATTTCCACTTACTTCTTAACAGATGCTTCTGTTATCTGTCATTTCATTTTAAAGTGACAAAATATTTCAGATTTTATTGAAATGTAAATGCATACACTTGTTTATTACGTTGACACATTTTATGAATTTTTATTTATTTTTTATACTTGTTATTATTTTCCTTATATTTTCTACTTCCCTTTCACATCTGCTATTTACAGATTTTTATTAGTTGTCTACTTAGGAATACAAAAACAAACATGTGAAAAATTATAAACAGTAATGAACGACTATTTAATATACTACATCAGAGATTTTTTTATCATATTTTTTATAATAAGAAAATTAATCGAAAATGTTCTATAAAAAGAAAATTTATCGAAAATGTTCTATAAAAAGAAAATTTATCAAAAATGTTCTATAAAAAGAAAATTTATCGAAAATATTCTGTCAAAAGAAAATTTATTGAAATTGTTCTATAAAAAGAAAATTTATCAAAAATGTTCTAAAAAAAGAAAACTTATCGATAATAGTCTAAAATAAGAAAATTTATCGAAAATATTCTATAAAAGGAAAATTTATCGAAAATGTTCTATAAAAAGAAAATTTATTGAAAATGTTCTATAAAAAGAAAATTTATTGAAAATATTCTATAAAATGTAAATTTATCGAAAATGTTCTATAAAAGGAAAATTTATCGAAAATGTTCTATAAAAAGAAAATTTATTGAAAATGTTCTATAAAAAGAAAATTTATCGAAAATGTTCTATAAACAGAAAATTTATTGAAAATGTTCTATAAAAAGAAAATTTATCGAAAATGTTCTATAAAAAGAAAATTTATCGAAAATGTTCTATAACAAGAAAATTTATTGAAAATATTCTAGAAAAAGAAAATTAATCGAAAATGTTCTATAAAAAGAAAATTTATCGAAAATGTTCTATAAAAAGAAAATTTATTGAAAATGTTCTATAAAAAGAAAATTTATTGAAAATATTCTATAAAATGTAAATTTATCGAAAATGTTCTATAAAAGGAAAATTTATCGAAAATGTTCTATAAAAAGAAAATTTATTGAAAATGTTCTATAAAAAGAAAATTTATCGAAAATGTTCTATAAACAGAAAATTTATTGAAAATGTTCTATAAAAAGAAAATTTATCGAAAATGTTCTATAAAAAGAAAATTTATCGAAAATGTTCTATAACAAGAAAATTTATTGAAAATATTCTAGAAAAAGAAAATTAATCGAAAATGTTCTATAAAAAGAAAATTTATCGAAAATGTTCTATAAAAAGAAAATTTATTAAAAATGTTCTATAAAAAGGAAATTTATCCAAAATATTCTATAAAAAGAAAATTAATCAAAAATGTTCTATAAAAAGAAAATTGATCGAAAATGTTCTATAAAAAGAAAATTTATCGAAAATGTTCTATAAAAAGAAAATTTATCGGAAATGCTCTATAAAAAGAAAATTTATCGAAATTGTTCTATGAAAAAGAATTTATCGAAAATGTTCTGTAAAAGAAAATTTATCGAAAATGTTCTATAAAAAGAAAATTTATCGGAAATGCTCTATAAAAAGAAAATTTATCGAAATTGTTCTATGAAAAAGAATTTATCGAAAATGTTCTGTAAAAGAAAATTTATCGAAAATGTTCTGTGAAAAGAAAATTTATTGAAATTGTTCTATAAAACGAAAATTTATCGAAAAAGTTCTATAAAAAGAAAATTAAACGAAAATGTTCTATAAAAAGAAAATTTATCGAAAATGTTTTATGAAAAGAAAATTCATCGAAAATGTTCCATAAAAAGAAAATTTACCGAAAATGTTCTATAAAAAGAAAATTTATCGAAAATGTTCTTTAAAAAGAAAATTTATAGAAAATGTTCATAAAAAGAAAATTTATCGAAAATGTTCTATTAAAAAAAAGTTATCGAAAATGTTTATAACAATAAAATTTATCGAAATTGTTTTATGAAATAAAATATATCGAAATGGTTCTATAAAAACAAAATTTATTGAAAATGTTCTATAAAAAAAAAATTTGTAGAAAATGTTCTATAAAAAGGTAATTTATCGAAAATGTTCTATAAAAAGAAAATTTATCAAAAATGTTCTATAAAAAGAAAATTTATCGAAAATGTTCTGTCAAAAGAAAATTTATTGAAATTGTTCTATAAAAAGAAAATTTATCGAAAATGTTCTAAAAAAAGAAAACTTATCGATAATAGTCTAAAATAAGAAAATTTATCGAAAATATTCTATAAAAGGAAAATTTATCGAAAATGTTCTATAAAAAGAAAATTTATTGAAAATGTTCTATAAAAAGAAAATTTATTGAAAATATTCTATAAAATGTAAATTTATCGAAAATGTTCTATAAAAGGAAAATTTATCGAAAATGTTCTATAAAAAGAAAATTTATTGAAAATGTTCTATAAAAAGAAAATTTATCGAAAATGTTCTATAAACAGAAAATTTATTGAAAATGTTCTATAAAAAGAAAATTTATCGAATATGTTCTATAAAAAGAAAATTTATCGAAAATGTTCTATAACAAGAAAATTTATTGAAAATATTCTAGAAAAAGAAAATTGATCGAAAATGTTCTATAAAAAGAAAATTTATCGAAAATGTTCTATAAAAAGAAAATTAATCAAAAATGTTATATAAAAAGAAAATTTATCGAAAATGTTCTGTAAAAAGAAAATTTATTGAAAATGTTCTATAAAAAGAAAATTTATCGAAAATGTTATATAAAAAGAAAATTTATCGAAAATGTTCTATAAAAATAAAATTTATCGAAATTGTTCTATAAAAAGAAAATTTATCGAAAATGTTCTATAAAAGGAAAATTTGTCGAAAAAATTCTATAAAAACAAAATTAATTGCAAATGTTCTATAAAAGGAAAATTTATTGAAAAATTTCTATAAAAAGAAAATTTTTCGAAAATGTTCTATAAAAAGAATATTTATCGAAAATATTCTATAAAAAAAGAAAAGTTTCACGAAAATTTTCTATAAAAGAAAATTTTCTATAAAAAGAAAATTTATTTAAAATATTCTTAAAAAAAAAAATTGTCTAATATTTTCCATAAAAATAAAATTTATCGAAAAGTATGTTATTTAATCGATCTTGAATGTACGTTACAAACATCATTATAGACGTATAAAACCTTCTTCTCTATAGTGGTGTAGGGTATAGAAAAATACAAATTATATTTGTTAAATGTGTGCATAAATGTGACATAAAGTCGTGTTGACAATTTCATAAATGTTACTTGATTTATTGGCAGCATTTGTTATTTATTAAAATAAAAAAGAAGAAGAAGAAGTATGTTTTTCAAAATTTCAGCAATAACAAATAAAAAATAGTACTGATTTTATAGTGAATGATGAATGAGATAAAAATTGGCTTTTCTGGACTTCAAACAACATAATACGAGAGAACGGATTTAAATTGAATAACTTCAAGGATTTATAAAATAAATTTAAAAAATTATTTGCTACTAAATTATGAATATGTATGTGTAATAAACACATACACATATCTTCCATCGCTTAGGAGACATTTAACTTAATATTTGCCATTACAAGGTTTACAAATTCGTCTACCTTCATGACCTTTCATATCAAAACTAATTAACATGGCTGTGACATTATCTAAGTACCCTTGAATATTACACAATAAATTGAAATTCTGTCCCTCACACCGCCGCAATATAACAGTTGAAATATTACTGACAGGAAAACGTCTAACACAACAGACACCGTTATTACTTTTCTACTCATATACCTATGTCTACCTTTTCCTGTATTCCATAGAGTATATTTTCCTTAATTTTTGATTACCAAAAAATGTAGACAACTTTTTTGATTTAAACAAATTCATTCGTTTTTTTTTTTTTGGAATATTTTTAGTTTACCCCTGGGTGTTTCACAAACATAAGGTTAATAAATAGTCTAGACTTTTAATTGCCAAAAATGTATAAAAACACCAAAAATAAAGTTATTCTGACCTTTTGCTATGTTACCTTTTGTGTTGACAGTTATTGATAGTAAATCAATATCTGGTAACTTTTAACTACTAATACTGTCAGGACAACAACAACAGAAATGTAGATTTTTAAAGTGCAAAAAATATTTATTGCCATTTAACCAATAAAAATTTAGAGACTGAAGGGAGAATGTATATTACATCAACGAAAAATACATTTAGGACTCTAGTGGGTCTGTTGTGCACTCCTTTATATAGATAAATATTGATGGAAAAACCTATCGAAAATTTTCTATAAAACAGAAAATTTATCGAAAATGTTTCTATAAAACAGAAAATTTATCGAAAATTTTCTATAAAACAGAAACATTTTCTATCAAAAGAAATATTCTATAAAACAGAAAATTTATTAAAAATTTCTTATGAAAAGAAAATTTATCGAAAATTTCCCATGAAAAGAAAATTTATCGAAAAATTCCCATGAAAAGAAAATTTATCGAAAATTTCCCATGAAATTAAAATTTATCGAAAATTTCCCATGAAAAGAAAATTTTCGATAAATTTATCGAAAATTTCCTATGAAAAGAAAATTTATCGAAAATTTCCTATGAAAAGAAAATTTATCGAAAATATCCTACGAAAAGAAAATTTATCGAAAATTTCCTATGAAAAGAAAATTTATCGAAAATTTCCCATGAAATGAAAATTTATCGAAAATTTCCCATGAAAAGAAAATTTATCAAAAATTTTCTATGAAAAGAAAATTTATCGAAAATTTCCTATGAAAAGAAAATTTATCGAAAATTTCCTATGAAAAGAAAATTTATCGAAAATTTAATATGAAAAGAAAATTTATCGAAAATTTCCTATGAAAAGGAAATTTATCGAAAATTTCCCATGAAAAGAAAATTTATTGAAAATTTCCTATGAAAAGAAAATTTATCGAAAATTTCCTATGAAAAGAAAATTTATCGAAAATTACCTATGAAAAGAAAATTTATCGAAAATTTCCTATGAAAAGAACATTTATCGAAATTTTCCCATGAAAAGAAAATTTATCGAAAAATTCCTATGAAAAGAACATTTATCGTAATTTTCCTATGAAGAGAAAATTTACTTTGAAAATTTCCTATGAAAAGAACATTTATCGAAATTTTCCTATGAAAAGAAAATTTATCGAAAATTTCTTATGAAAAGAATATTTATCGAAAATTTCTTATGAAAAGAAAATTTATCGAAATTTTCCTATGAAAAGAAAATTTATCGAAATTTTCCCATGAAAAGAAAATTTATCGAAAATTTCCTATGAAAAGAAAATTTATCGAAAATTTCCTATGAAAAGAAAATTTATCGAAAATTTCCTATGAAAAGAAAATTTATCGAAAATTTCCTATGAAAAGAAAATTTATCGAAAATTTCCTATGAAAAGAAAATTTATCGAAAATTTCCTATGAAAAGAAAATGTATCGAAAATTTCCTATGAAAAGAAAATTTATTCAAAATTTCCTATGAAAAGAAAATTAATCAAAAATTCCCTATGAAAGGAAAATTTATTGAAAATTCCCTATGAAAGGAAAATTTTTTGAAAATTTCCTATGAAAAGAAAATTTATCGAAAATTTCGTATGAGAAGGAAAATTTATCGAAAAATTTCTATGAATAAAAAATTTATCGAAGATTTCCTATGAAAAGAAAATTTATCGAAAATTTCCTATGAATAAAAAATGTATCGAACATTTCCTATGAAAAGAAAATTTATCGAAAATTTTCTATGAAAATAAATTCTATCAAAAATTGCCTATAAAGAAATTATGAAGAATTTGCTATGAAAAGAAAATTTATCCAGCATTTTCCCAACGAAAAATTTTTTATGAAAAGAAGATTTTCTAGAAAAGGAAAATTTATCGAAAATGTTCTGCTATTCAGAAATTTATCGAGAAAATACGTTTAAAATAACAGTAAAATTTACATTACAAACTTCTGCGTTAAATACATGCAAATTTTAGCTTAAATATGTTTTGTTATTAAAACCCTCTTCAGTTAATGATCTTTCAGTTTAAACTGAAAAATCATTTTCTTTCTTTTCTAAAGAACATTTCTTTTAACCCATTCTCATTATTCTTCTTCTTATGCTCGTTGCCAATTTTATGTCAATTCCTGTTTTTCCTCTAGCTGCCGATACTTTTTCATTTTCTATTGTTTAAGCTCAGCAAGGCTTTTGTGTGCCTTCATTATCCTTTATAGTGTTTCAAGTATACTGTTGTTCTTATTGTTGATTCTGTTGAACACATTGTGTACATGGAATTTTTATTTATGGTACCCATTATAAATCTCCACAGACCAGAAATATACACAAATACTACTTACAAAAAGTGAATAGCTGCAAAAAATATAAGAAAAATCAACAAACAAACCATGAGTCAAAAATATAAGAAGAACGAATCCAATATCTACTTACAGGCACAGTAAGGAACAGAACTGAGTTTATATTACGCAATTGGCCTTGAAAGATTGCAAGAAAATGGGTAAAGAGGAAATTTTGCCAGAAACCATTTGCTCTTTACTGTACGTGCCAAAGTGTTGTTAATGTTCTGTTGTATTGATGTTTTTATAGTCGTAAAACATTGAGTAGAGCAACAAAAACGATACATTGATGAGATACTTGTGGTTACAGATGCATTTTATGTATATGCATACACACAGATATAAATACATACATATACATATATACATACATACATTAATAAGTATGAAAATACACATGGATAAATGTAGGTCTGTGTACTAAAGCAGCAATATCACCAACAGAACAGAACTTATTGTTGTAGTTAAAGTAAAAGTTCACTTTTCTTAATAATTTTTTGGATTCCTTGCTTTTTTTTTGTTGTGTTTTTCCTTTGGAAATCTATCCATTGTTGTATTGGCAGAAACATTGAACATTATGGTATAAACTTTGTAGATAGATGGATAAGGTTTTGGTTTTTATGCTTTTGTTTCTCTTTTGAATTAAACACAATATGACTTTTAATTATAGCAATAAGTGTTATTTATTGAGCTATGAGTGAAAAATGGAAAAAGTATAGAAAATGATTGTAATACAGGGTTAAATAATTTAAAGAAAATTGCCATTGTAATGAGTTGAAATTTGTAAGCATTATAGTTATTGGCTATTATTCCCTATTGTAAAAGTTTGTATAGATGTGGCTTAAATTGATTGGATTGGTTAAAAAGGAAAGTAAAATTAAAATTTGAGTTTTCAATGAAAAAAAAGGATAATTCATGTTTTCATGTGGCCTTGTTGTGCAAATGATAACTAGTGTAGTGGAGAAAAAGACTTTCATATACAATTAATTTTGGAAGCAATTTTAGGTCAAAGTCAGAAAATTAAATATAAATAAATTTAAAAATTATTTATAAGTATAATAGATCATTGAGTAAATAACTTAAACAAGCAATTTTATACCATGGAATTTGGCTTCTTCAGATTAAAAGTGATCACATGCAAGATAAAACACACATATTCATATACACTTAAGAATCCACCACCTTGATCTAATCTTGCCGAGATGTATTACCTTGGTTCTCAGTCATGCTGCACAATCTAACTACCTCCACAATCTAATCATCCACATTCTTAATTTTAAATTTACCGAAAATTTAAATAATAAATTTACCAAAAATTTTCCATAAAATGAAAATTTTTCGAAAACATTCTATAATAAAAATATTTATCGAAAATTTTCAACAAAAAAAAAAAAAAAAAAAAAATTTCATAGAAACTTTTTTTAAAATAGGAAAATTTATTGAAAATTTTCCTTCAAAAGAAAATTTATCGAAAAACTCATAAAATATAAAATTTATCGGAAATCTTTAAAAAATTTAAATTTTTAGAAAATATTCTATAAAGAGAAAATTTCCCACAGAAGAGAATGTATCAAAATAGTTTTATAAAAATGAAATGCATCAACATTTTTTTTATAAAAAGATCAATAGAATAACTAACTAACTAACTAACTAACTAACTAACTAACTAACTAACTAACTAACTAACTAACTAACTAACTAACTAACTAACTAACTAACTAACTAACTAACTAACTAACTAACTAACTAACTAACTAACTAACTAACTAACTAACTAACTAACTAACTAACTAACTAACTAACTAACTAACTAACTAACTAACTAACTACTAACTAACTAACTAACTAACTAACTAACTAACTAACTAACTAACTAACTAACTAACTAACTAACTAACTAACTAACTAACTAACTAACTACTAACTACTAACTAACTAACTAACTAACTAACTAACTAACTAACTAACTAACTAACTAACTAACTAACTAACTAACTAACTAACTAACTAACTAACTAACTAACTAACTAACTAACTAACTAACTAACTAACTAACTAACTAACTACTAACTAACTAACTAACTAACTAACTAACTAACTAACTAACTAACTAACTAACTAACTAACTAACTAACTAACTAACTAACTAACTAACTAACTAACTAACTAACTAACTAACTAACTAACTAACTAACTAACTACTAACTAACTAACTAACTAACTAACTAACTAACTAACTAACTAACTAACTAACTAACTAACTAACTACTAACTAACTAACTAACTAACTAACTAACTAACTAACTAACTAACTAACTAACTACTAACTAACTAACTAACTAACTAACTAACTAACTAACTAACTAACTAACTACTAACTAACTAACTAACTAACTAACTAACTAACTAACTACTAACTAACTAACTAACTACTAACTAACTAACTAACTAACTAACTAACTAACTAACTAACTAACTAACTAACTAACTAACTAACTAACTAACTAACTAACTAACTAACTAACTAACTAACTAACTAACTAACTAACTAACTAACTAACTAACTAACTAACTAACTAACTAACTAACTAACTAACTAACTAACTAACTAACTAACTAACTAACTAACTAACTACACTAACTAACTAACTACTAACTAACTAACTAACTAACTAACTAACTAACTAACTAACTAACTAACTAACTAACTAACTAACTAACTAACTAACTAACTAACTAACTAACTAACTAACTAACTAACTAACTAACTAACTAACTAACTAACTAACTAACTAACTAACTAACTAACTAACTAACTAACTAACTAACACTAACTAACTAACTAACTAACTACTAACTAACTAACTGACTAACTAACTAACTTAATTTTTCAAAGAGGTTTTCGAAAAAAATATAAATGAGAATGTAAGAAATGAACTATGGGATTATGCTTGTAATTCCGAATGTTTGTAATTCTGGAATAAAATGTCAATAAAATTTTCTAAATTTATTATTTTTTTAATTAAAAAAAAATACTCAAAATAGTGCCAGAAAGAAAGAAATCTGTTAAAAGACCAATTTGCTGATTCACAAATTTCACTTTAAGTCTCTTAAATAAACTTTTAAGTAAATAACTTTCAGCAGCAAATATGTGTAATTTTTCTTACTCTGCTTTAAAATTTAATAAATACTAATAAATCACTTTAAAGTATTTAATATTTTATGCATAATTATTTTTCCATGTTGGGGCAATAAATTGTAAAGACATTATTTTAAAGACTTTATGGTAACTGAAGTGTGCCTTGACTGTTTCTTCTTTCTTTTCTTTTTTTTTTCTTCCTTTTTTGACAGATAATTTATATAGTTTGTATTAAGCTGCTTAATTGAGCGTTTTCTAAATTGGTCATTTAAGATTATTATCGTACGCATACGAAATTAGCTACTTTTTTTCTGGTACTTAATTTAAATAAATAAATATTTTTCTAAAATTAACATAATTTTCCCCTGCTGTTATAAATGTAATTCATTATGTATGTTGAAAAGTTACAGTGGGTCACGAAAGTTTTTAGTTTGGATTTGAAAATCAAATTATTCAAAGATAAAGTGACTGCAAAGCGAGACGTTATTTAATAATCGTCTATTGCAATTAGAAAAAGATTGCATTAATTTAAATAAAATTTGTGTTCTACATTTACAGCTTACTGTTCCTTAATTTAAACACCTATATTTTTACATTATTTGTCTTAAATTTATTTTTTGTATTCGTGTTTTTATATAATCTAGTTACAAAAATCAAAAACAACAAGAAAATACCGCCAAATGTTAAGAAATTGTTGGATTTCCCAAAAATTTTTTCAACCATATTAGTCTTGTTAACAAAAAATCATTTGTTGTATATTTATTTGAAGCTTTTGTTGGATTTTGTAAAGAAGTTAGTAAATTAATGTGTGAGTGAGTGTAAGTAGAAATTCCATGTTATCACGATAAAACAAACCTACACATGCATAAATACCTACATATTCCTGTAGTTTTGGGTGTCTTCCCCGAACTAGTTACTTAGCACTGTGGGTATATGTTAGAAAGAAGCATTATTGGACTATCACCGTCATGACTTTACTTTGATTGGAATACTTTGATTACAAATAGGCCATGGACTCTGCACCATATTACTTATGGAACAATACAAAAATAATTTAAATTGTCTTCTCCTTAAATTATTTGGAATTCTTGGGGATAGTAAAAATGATAAACTTCGATTCTCTATTACAAAGAGTGCAAACATTTTTTGTTAAAATACTGTATAAACATATTACTAGGACTCCTTGTAAAACTTCTGGGATATTATTAATGTATATACTCACACCCACAAAACAATGCCTTACAAATACAACATTCAACACTCACACACAAAACCGTTCATACAATAGAAAAAAACAAAGCGAAATTAAGTTATAAACATAAAAAAGCGTTACCACGTGAAATCTTAAAAAGCCACTTAAGTTAAATGGAGTGTGTGTTTATGTCAAAAACAATTTGTAATAAAGAAATTATAAGGATTTTTTCTGTGTGTGTTGGCTGTTGTTTTTTTATAAGTAAAAAATATATGAAACAATAATGAGAGCTAATTTTTCAAAAGATGACAAGTGTCTTAAAATAGCAAAGAATTCTAGGAAAAGTTGCAAAATTTTTGATTGTTTTAATATATTTATTTGAGTGTTGTTTCACCCTTTTGCATATGATGCTTGATTATAAATAATTTTCATAAATTTTGTAAAATTGAATATTAAATGTTTGAACATCAATCATTTACGGTAAATTAATCATCTCAATTACTTTTTTAACTTTTGCAATATTTTAGTGAAGTTTTGTCAAAACTTTTGCTAATAGTTTAATATTTATAAGGTTTTGCTTATTATGTATGTATGTGTGTAGGTAATTTTGCAAAAATTATATTAGAAAAGTTTACAAAATTTATTATTTTTTCAATTGAACGCATATTTTAAGAACTTAACAAGGTCTTAGTTTCTTAAATGAAAAATTCAAGTAAACACAAGTTTTTCTATTTTATAGATTAGTACACAGTCTGGACTATTGAAAAGTTTATAGTCGGGTCTATAGTATAGACTGAACTACACTATAGTCTATTGTATAGTCTTGACTATAGTCCAGGAAAATAGCTTAGTCAGTAGACTATAGTGTGGACTATAGTATAGTCCATATTCTGAACTACAGTAAAGTCTATAGCCTGGACTATACTATAGTCTATAGTCTGGACTATAGTATAGTCTATAGTCTGGACTATAGTATAGTCTATAGTCTGGACTATAGTATAGTCTATAGTCTGGACTATAGTATAGTCTATAGTCTGGACTATAGTATAGTCTATAGTCTGGACTATAGTATAGTCTATAGTCTGGACTATAGTATAGTCTATAGTCTGGACTATAGTATAGTCTATAGTCTGGACTATAGTATAGTCTATAGTCTGGACTATAGTATAGTCTATAGTCTGGACTATAGTATAGTCTATAGTCTGCACTATAGTATAGTCTATAGTCTGGACTATAGTATAGTCTATAGTCTGCACTATAGTATAGTCTATAGTCTGCACTATAGTATAGTCTATAGTCTGCACTATAGTATAGTCTATAGTCTGCACTATAGTATAGTCTATAGTCTGCACTATAGTATAGTCTATAGTCTGCACTATAGTATAGTCTATAGTCTGCACTATAGTATAGTCTACAGTCTGCACTATAGTGTAGTCTATAGTCTGCACTATAGTCTAGTCCATAGTCTGGACTATAGTCTAGTCTATTGTCTGGACTATAGTATAGTCTATTGTCTGGACTATAGTCTAGGCTATTATCTCAACTATAGTCTAGTCTATTGTCTGTACTATAGTCTAGTCTATTGTGTAGACTATAGTCTAGTCTATTGTTTAGACTATAGTGTAGTCTATTATCTGGACTATAGTCTAACCTATAGTCTATACCATAGTCTAGTATATAGTGTGCACTATTTTCTAGTCTATATTCAGGACTATAATCCATTCTATAGTATAGTCTATGGTCAGGACTATAGTCTAGTTATAGTCTGTCTATAGTCTGTACTATAGTCAAGTCTATAATATGGAATATAGTCTAGTCTATAGTCTGGACTAAAGTCAAGTCTATAATCTGGGATATAGTCTAGTCTATAGTCTGGACTATAGTCTAGTCTATAGTGTGGACTATAGTCTAGTCTATAGTCTGGACTATAGTCTAGTCTATAGTCTGGACTATAGTCTAAGCTATAGTCTGGACTATAGTCTAGTCTATATTCTGGACTATAGTCTAGTCTATATTCTGGACTATAGTCTCGTCTATAGTCTGGACTATAGTTTACTTTATAGACTGGACTATAGTCTAGTCTATAGATTGGACTATAGTCTAGTCTATATTCTGGACTATAGTTTCTTTATTTTTTAAACTTTAAAAAGAAACAAAACATAATTTCACAATTATAATTCATGTAGAAAAATCCCAACTCAATTAAGATGCGTTTGTAAAATCAGCAATTTATTTTTGGATTGTGGTAAAAGTTTCCAACATAATTTATAATTTTTTTCAGATTTAAATTGTTGCAGAGCCAAATGCAGTTAAAGAAAATATTGAAAATCGCAAGAACAAGTACATTTTCGCAATCAAACCATAACTTGGTTGCATATGTGAAGGTAATCTTTTAGATATGTATGTGTATGTAAGTACGATTACTTGGAAAAGCAACTCACGTATCTATAACGCAGACATGTCGACATTGTAATAATAACATATACACACAAACAGGTTAAAGTCAAAAGAAGGAAAAATGAATGAACAAGTATCTCAAAAAAAAATTAAACGACAACGAAGTAAACGTTGTATTTTAAATGGAAGCACGAGTGTGAGCATAAAGACCTGGTATGGTTTTGTTCAACATGGTTATTAGGGTTAAGAGATTGTTTTTACATACCACACAAACATACATATGTAAGTATGCAAGTTTTTGCAGAGGTGTGTGAGTAGGAAGGAGTGTGTGGATCTATAAAGATATTTGGGTATGAGTAATTACTTATACGCACGAATCAACAAAAGATTGTTGAACAAGTATGAATGCATGTTTGCTTGTGGATATAGGTATATAATCCTGTAAACCTTTGTTTATATGCGTTTGTATGTCCTCTTTAACATGCGGTTAATTTTGTTGGTTTTTGTGTTAACTGTCAGTTCAAAAGACAACTTTTTAATGACCACAAGTCGTTTTATCCACATACTTACATAGACAAACACATGCAATTAAATTTTATGGAAACGTGTGTGTGTTTGTGTATGCATTTCTAAAGTTGTTTGTGCATGTGTGTTTATGCGTAAGCAATATCAACTTCTTTTTTCATTTTACTTTTTGTAATTAATGATTTTATATCCTTTCACTTATACACATATACACTTAAACATGACTCCTACTTGTGTTAAAAGCCAAAATTAATGTTCAAGAAATGCAAATAAGTGGTGATAGTCAAATATTATTTAAATAGTTTTTGCAGAATAGAAACCTACAGTGTTGTGTATGGAAAAGTATCTGAAGATAATTCTTTACAAAATTATTATTATAAGCGTATTAATTGCAGTCAGGTATACCCTATATGATATACTACACCAACATATAGTGGGCTGATGTTCACAGAATGTACTAAGGAGATTACTGGATTCTCTTAAATGTTAAATGAGTAGGAATGCAATACAGTTTCATCTGTAAGTGCTCTCATTTTATCTGACAAAAAAAATTCTGATCCAGTTACAGTTAAAATAAATTAAAATAAAAATTGAGAAAAAACTGTCAATAAAATATGGTGTGTCTTGACATTTACTTATTGCTATTAAATATAGCATTTTTTGTATAGAGACAAATATTTGCTTATTAAATGTAAATGAAAAACTTGAGGATGATTTTCACATAGTTATTTACTTAAATTAATTATAGAGTTGAAATTAAAAGGGATGCGGTGAAAGAAAAAGTTATATAAAAATTACTACAGGAGGAACATTTATAAATCAGGGAATTTAAAATTGTGTTTTGAGGCAGACAATTTGTCATTTGTGTTGGTTTGAAATTTCGAAATTGGACCTTTTCGTATGAAAATGAGTATAACAAAACTTTGTAAATACTATTCTAAACAAACAATGAGTTGAGTGCAAAGCAATGAGTCACTCATTGTGTGTAGCAAATAGAGTTACTCATGCAGGGCTCTACTGGGTAGTACTTATTAAAAAAAATGTAACAAATTTTGGGATATATTTTAGTGAAACTATGCCATTACATTAAATATATTCATATTAACTTAAAAAATGTGAATTTGTATCTTCATTAGATAGCATAAACCGTATTTGGGCTACAGTCATGAATGAGAAACCCTTCAGGCAGCAGTTTCAAAAATCCAGTTTCAAACTATTAGCAATTTTTTAAAGCAAATTGTAAAACTTTAAGAAAATCTCCATGTGACTAATGGACAATATAGAAGGGAATAAAATAGTAAAGAAATTAGGTCGATATCTCTCACATATTAGCGGTACTTGCGATTTGAATTTTGAGGATTTCAGAAAACACAATACATATTTTGGTATTATTTTTGAAAAGCAGGCTTTATTCTTTACTGTTACATCTGAAGTTGTAGTAAAATTGAATATTGTTAACCCATAAACTGTGAAGGTCAAACTCCAGCTATCCAATATTGGAAACTATTCTTAAAACCATAGTGAAATATAATTTTGTTTTCAACCGATTTAAATACAATTTATGAAAAATATATATAGTGAAGTTCCGTATTTACGACGACATCGAAAATATCAAAATTAACCCTTTAATGTAAACATATTTTTATACCCTACACCACTATAGTGGGAAGGGTATTATGCGTTTGTGCTGATGTTTGTAACGCATTAAAATATTAGTACTATACCCACCTTAAAGTACACCGATAGACTCATAATCACTTTCTGAGTCGATTTAACGATGTCCGTCCGTCCGACCGCCCGTGTGTCCATGTAAACGTTGCACAGTGGTATAGGAAAAAAAAGAGGGAAATAATTCGGTAACTTCTAAACGGTTAATCCGATTTTAATGAAATTTGGTATGCACAAAGAGGAGGTGTTGTCGAGTTTTTAGACCTTATTGGCCAACCAGGGGCCCGGCGGGGGGTCCTCAAATTAGGAGACCTCGGCTATATTAAATTTTTAAAACGATCCTATTTCTTCATTTGAGTTCCGATTTAAAAAAAAATCGTATATAGAATCTCCTCATCGAGCACTATAAAAAATGTCGTCGTAGCAGTAAATTATCTCTTATAGTTTAGGAGATATTCGCATTTGAAAATTAAAATTTTAAAATTTTTACCGTCCTTACTTTAGTTTTTTTGATAGTAGCGGGTCCAAATATTCCCGATTTTCGCCATTTTTTTATTCGCTTAACAACAAGTTTATATATCAAGCAGTGAAAGAATTATGTAAAAATCATGACTGAGTCCAAAGTTATAGGCATTTTAATTTAAAAAATTAAAAAAAGGCGATTTTTTGTCATTTTTTTGGGAAAAAAGTATCTTTTTCATTTTAAGTTATCTAAAAAGTTTCTAAGAAGATGTATATAGAATTTACACTTTTTGGAAAGCTGACTATACATAAAATACGATAAATGAAACAAAACCTAAAAATTTTTGATACCGAGGGGACCAGGTCCATCCAAAAAAACCCTATTTTTAATGGAAAATTCAATTTTGAGCAAAAATTCTCAAATCGCATAGTCGATATCAAATTATAGTGACCTGTTTTATAAGACCCAATATGTTCTTAATCATTTTTTAACGGGTTTCGATAACCCCGCCCCTGGTATGGATATAATAGGCAAAAAATCCCATTTTTGGGATTTTTTTAAAACTTTTTTGGGAATTCCGGGATTTCTAATAAGAAAATTCGAAATTTTTATTTAATTTTGGATTTTGAGTAAAAAAATCTACCTAACTGTAAAATTTCATCAAAAAATATTCATAAATAAAATTTTTATTGCAATTTGAAAAATTTGTATCTTCGCAAAAACTGAATAAAAAACATTTTTTAATTTTTTTAAAAAAAGTATTCCGCGAATTTTTTAATTTTCAAAAATTATATGAAAAATTTGAAAAATAGACAAAATTACCTTTCCATTGATATATAACATGCCTACCTAATGTTTTTTAAGTGACAAATTAATTAGGGAAAACTCAACATCTTTTAGAAAATTTACCTAGCACTATTATTTTCATCCATAAGGTTAACTCTTAAATTTGTTACATATATGGATGAAAATAATAGTGCTAGGTAACTTTCCTATAACTTTCGATTCAGTCATGATTTTTACATAATTCTTGATATATAAACTTGTTGTTAAGCGAATAAAAAAAATGGCGAAAATCGGGAATATTTGGACCCGCTATTATCAAAAAAACTAAAGTAAGGACGTAAACAATTTTAAAATTTTAATTTTCAAATGCGAATATCTCCTAAACTATAAGAGATAATTTACTGCTACGACGACATTTTTTATAGTGCTCGATAGGAGATTCTATATAATTTTTTTTAAATCGGAACTCAAATGAAGAAATAGGATCGTTTTAAAAATTTAACATAGCCGAGGTCTCCTAATTTGAGGACCCCCCGCCGGGCCCCAGGTTGGCCTATAAGGTCCAAATTCAAAACCTAAACTCGACAACACCTCCTCTTTGTGCATACCAAATTTCATTAAAATCGGACTAACCGTTTAGAAGTTACCGAATTATTTCCCTCTTTTTTTTCCCTATACCACTGTGCGTTGTTATCAAAGTACAGGTCGCAATTTTCAAGACAATTTGATGAAATTTAGAAAACACGTTTGCTTTGACCCAAGGACGAAGCCTATTGAAAATGGTTAATATCGGTCCATTATTTCACCTAGCCCCCATACAACTGAACCCTCCGAAAAGGGCTTTTGAGCTCATTATTATGTATAATATAAATGTATCTTGATGAAAGATCGCAAAACTAAGTTTTATATAAGTCTTGATGACCTTGCCGAATTTCGATATGATCGGACTTCATTTGACCCCATTCATTGATCCCCATTAAAAACCCCCTTCAGTAAGTGACTTGATTATACACAATTCATTTATTAACACTGTTATTGCAATGCAATTTAGCACTGACAAAAATTATATAAATACAAATCTATCCAGCCCATTTTATCGGGATCGAAACACATTTGCTCCTATGCCCCATATAAAGCCTCTTTTAGAAAATAAGTTTTTCGTCAATAAATTGCTTAAATAAATCGGAATCAAGGTAATATTCAAGATAAATGCTTTATTATGAAAAATAAATCACATTTAATATTTATAACTAGTGTAGGGTATCATATGTTCGGCCACGCCCGACTATACTTTCTTACTTGTTGTAATTATAATGAAACGTTCGTCATATATGAACAAAATATTCGATGTCATTTTGCGAGAAAAAAAACTGAGTGATAGAGATCTCAGATTCGGTTTCAGCTGCTAAAAATACATTTATATCAGTCGAATTGATTTCAAAAGTTTTTACAAATCTTCAATTCGTTGGCCTGAGTAATCAATCAAAGTACTTCTTTTATTTTATAATTTCTACAATCTAAGATTCGGCATAGCTGAACATAGCACTATAACTTGTTTTCCTTTAATATAATTTAATCTAGGCCTTTTAAAAGAATACCCAATATAATTATTCTTATGTGTAAATATTTAAAATAAAGCGGGATAAATCAAAGTAATTTCAAAGGATTTCTTCGTGGAAAATTAAGTAAATATTTATGGAAAAAAATTGTAATCCCCTTTTTAATTTCCACAATATTAATTTGCAACCCCATTAAGATACTTATATTCAATACAAAAATCATAATGTAATATTTTTTGTATCCATCCTTAATTATAATTGGCTTCACGCCGATACCTTCCTACTTTTCTTCTATAGTATCCTATAGTGATGGGCCCAATGTGAACTGCTAGTAACGATTTATATATTGTATGTACATATATATGTATGTGTTCTATATAATACGATAAATAGTTGATGATGAATTTCACTCATAATTATTACTTAAAATTAACACGAAATTCAAAATAATTCCATATGTATAGTATTTTTTAAACTATGCAATTACCAAGATTTTTACGTAAGAAATTTACAACTTTTAACCTACATATTTAACAATTTCAAGTGAATTAAATTTTTCAAGGAAAAAACTGAATGGCATACATCATACACGTATACAAACAATATAAAATTTCTGTTGTCAATTTAACAATTATGTAACTCTAGCTATGACCCTACCAGATGACATTAACCATGACTTTTAAATTAATCCACATACATATAAGTTGTTATTAAGTAAATAACAACTCATAACCGATGCAACATTTTTCTTTTCAATACATTTTCCTACAAATTCAATAAATTTCTGAAACATATTTTTAACTTTCAACTTCAACTATGTCTGCAAATATTTTTTTCAATATAAGTGTGCTTTATACTTAAAACCCGGCCACAATTGCTTTCTATAGTGGCAGTTGAGCACTTTTGATATTTGTGCTGTCGAAAGTTTAAAAAAAAGTATGGATTTTTTTCCTGCGAAAATACTTTATAAATCATGTAAGTGTGGAAAAGAGAGGTAGAGAAAAGAAATCCAAAAAGTATGTAAGTATGTATATATTAAATAAATTTAAGTGTCGGAACAGATGCAGATACAAACGAGCTCTTGAATTTTACAAAGTGCAATCAGGTATTTGTTGACTTTTAACAACAATTCATCAGGAGCAGCAACAACAGCAATATCTACAATCAAATTATGAAAAGTATTTATTTATGCAGAGAAAGTTATTTGTGTGCAAATAAATCATAAAAATAAAGGTAAATGTTAAAAAAATAAATTTAAAACATTAATTTATATACACGAAACTTTCACTTTCTATGACTTTAAAAGAATGGAGAGTTCAGTTCTAGTTCAGTTCTAGTTCAGTTCTAGTTCAGTTCTAGTTCAGTTCTAGTTCAGTTCTAGTTCAGTTCTAGTTCAGTTCTAGTTCAGTTCTAGTTCAGTTCTAGTTCAGTTCTAGTTCAGTTCTAGTTCAGTTCTAGTTCAGTTCTAGTTCAGTTCTAGTTCAGTTCTAGTTCAGTTCTAGTTCAGTTCTAGTTCAGTTCTAGTTCAGTTCTAGTTCAGTTCTAGTTCAGTTCTAGTTCAGTTCTAGTTCAGTTCTAGTTCAGTTCTAGTTCAGTTCTAGTTCATTTCTAGTTCAGTTCTAGTTCAGTTCTAGTTCAGTTCTAGTTCAGTTCTAGTTCAGTTCTAGTTCAGTTCTAGTTCAGTTCTAGTTCAGTTGTAGTTCAGTTCTAGTTCAGTTCTAGTTCAGTTCTAGTTCAATATAGTATAATGATATTATATTTGTATTTCTTAAAATGAGTAAAACTGCTATTAAATGTTATGTTTTTTCAAATAAAACTAAACAAAAAATTTAACTATTTGTTTCTTACCCTCGATACCCAAAAAAAAAACTTTTGAAAAAACATTTAAATGGTTGGTGATTTTCAAATAGTTTCAAATACTTTTTACTCATATACATAAGCTGTCGTAAAAACCAATTAAATACAATTTGTATTTTAGTCACATCTACAGGTGATATTATGCAAGTTTTACCCAAATATCTGTTATTACAATTTTTACAACTGAAACAAAAATCAAATGAAATGAAAAAGTTTTTTTGGAGCCATAATTTCCAGCGAAATAATTGTTAAACTTTGTTTTTTCTCGTGTTGCAACACATGCAATGTTGGAAATTTGTTTTTTTTTTATTTGTTATTAAAACTACATTTACCAATAAAAACATGCATTTTTTTCTACAAAATTGAATCAGATAATAGTTTTTCTGAGTCCGGTTTGTATATGGCTGGGTATTATGTATGTATGTGTAACCTTTTGCATGTCAACACATTGTTAATGTATTTAAAGGAGAAAAAAACTGGGAAAATGTATTCTAATCTTAGTAAATCTGATTTTTTTTTTAAAGCCATGTAATACCTGATATGTATATGAGAGTAAACATGGATAATATGGGCTTACATGAAAAATAAGCTTACAAATGAAGTCCTACATTATGTGTAAATGAATATAGTTCGATAGAGTGAATGATAAAAGGTCAATTTTGAGTAGCCATAGCAATCACCGACGACTAGTTTAGAGAAAACGGTTTAAGTGGTATATGCAAGCAGACTGTGGCAATTCAAAGGTTATATTGGGTATTCTAAACGCTTTCACAGATTGTTCAATTTCTTATGTTAGTATATTAAATATTTCTTTATTTAACCACAATTTATCACCCTTGTATAATTTGTGTTAAAAATATGCAATAATTACGTTTTACTTTTTATACACTTATAGTTCTTTTAGTTTATATTACAAACAACTCATTTAATTTTTATTCACAAATACTTTTTTCTTTACTGAAATGTCCACTTTACTACAGACAGTACTTGAACTTTTAATACCAACAAGAGCAAAACTCTGTTTAACCTTTTAATGCGACAGTTTTTCAAAAAAACACACAAAAAAGGAGAAAATAAAATACAAAGTGATAAATGAGGAAACTCTTATAGAACTAACTAAGAATTTTTTGAGTTCCAAGTATTTAGTTAAGTATTTTATATTATTATTATTTAAGATAAAACTGAGGTTGAGAAGTCAAAAAAAGTGTAATGGAGAACTGTTTTTTTATTAACTGGGTGGCTTTTGGTTGCTTGATGAAATTTTCAGAGTTTGTCTTGGATTTTTGTTCATATCTCCTTTGTTTATGAACCGATTTTACTGGTTTAAAATAGGAAATTTCTCGAAAGTATGTATGGTCCCGAAGATATCTGGGGTATTCAGAAAATTGATTTTAACAAACATACAGACGGACAGACAGACAGACAGACAGACGGACATAGCTTAGAAATTACAAACGGATTGACAGACCGTTTGAAGGCGAATGTTATAACAAAAGTCCATAGATCCGATGATATCAGCGGCTGATAGCCAGCCACGTAAAAAATTGCAGTTCAGAAATCCAGATTATTTCGTCGATTATTTTTATAAATTATTCTAAATACCCAAAGTTTACTTCATACGATTTCAACGAAATGTTACTTAAGACATGCAAATCCACAACAGTAAAGAGTTCAATGCTAAACCACCATCATCAGCAGTGACAGCACATAAAGACAACTACACGAGTAAACTGCAGTAAACTAGAATTGTGTGACTGAAGAAAGTTGTTGTAGAAAACAAGGAAATAAAAATGCACATAAACAAACCTTTGCCTCTAACAGTGATTGTCGATTACATGGAAATTGATTGTGACTGACAGTGCATTATTTCAAAAAATATTTGTGTTGAAATTAAAAATTGGAATAGTTGGCGTGCTTATTTTTTGGCAAGCAATTTATTGGTTTTTAAATTGAAAAATGCATTTCAGTTAAATACTTAAGCGCTAGAAATTATAAATATTTTTTAGAAATGATTTGAATAAATTTTTTTTATATGAAAAATATTAGAAACTAGTTATTTAATAAAAAAACTAAAATAACGCAATTTCTTTTCTGGCCACATGAAAAAATGCAAAAATTTCCTTATAAATAAATTTCAAATCATTTTATTTCCTATTGCTAGTTCCATGATATTCACTTTCCCTTATTACTTTTTCACAACAATAAAATGACATGATTTATAGAAACTTTACGTGTTGCAGCTTTAATTACTCGAGCAAAATTTTTCGCTTTTCATTCTATAACTTTACAATTACAGCACAAAAAAGTTCATACTTTCACATAAAGAGCTAAACGCAAACACACACACACAAATAGGGAAAAAAATCAACAGCTATAAAAAGAAAGAAGTCCTTGAACACGTTAATAATGAGAAATTTACTAATTGAGCTGTCAACGAGAGAGATTCATTTTACCACCAGCAGTAGTAACAATAGCGACTAAATGCACAACGGACAAATGAGCATACTCTGTTTTAATTTCATTTTTATTTTAGGTTTCTTTTTTTGTTAAAAATTAAATAAAAAAGCAAGCGAACAGAAGATTTCTTTGTTAATTATATTTTGAAAAAACCAAGTAATCATAAGAATGTAAAGAAAATTTTGGTCTAACTAAAATTAATTAGAGCAAAGAGAAAGTGATTGAGACAAATAAAGGTGAATGCTTGACAAGTTAAATGAAATGTTGTAAAGCAGTAATTATTTAAAAAATGTAATAAAGGCTTTGTAAAGAGGAGTTTCAATAATTTACAAGAATGGGAAGAGAAGATGTTAGTTGAGAGATTCTTGTTTCAAAATAAAAATGGTACGAGAGAATGTCAAAAAGTATTTGTCATTTAATTTTAACAAATAAAATAAGTTTTTGTCAAAGAATACCAATGCCTCACTGATTAACATAGTTTTGCACAAATTTGGTGCGTTACTTGATATTTATTTTCCAAAATTATGCAATACTGGAGAAAATATACATACATAAGTTGTCTGTAACCATTAATATAACTAAACATATTTAAACCATACTATTTTTACCGCACTGCAGCACATTGTGTCAAAATATGTACTATGCAGCGTATGAGTGATGTTAACACATGTTCTTAATGCTATAATAATTATACGCTTCCAATTCAACAGAGCCAGAACTGAAGTAGAACTGAATTAGAACTGAATTAGAACTGAATTAGAACTGAATTAGAACTGAACTAGAACTGAACTAGAACAGAACTAGAACTGAATTAGAACTGAATTAGAATTGAATTAGAACTGAATTAGAACTGAACTAGAACTGAACTAGAACTGAACTAGAACTGAACTAGAACTGAACTAGAACTGAACTGGAACTGACCTAGAACTGACCTAGAACTGACCTAGAACTGAACTAGAACTGAACTAGAACTGAACTAGAACTGAACTAGAACTGAACTAGAACTGAACTAGAACTGAACTAGAACTGAACTAGAACTGAACTAGAACTGAACTAGAACTGAACTAGAACTGAACTAGAACTGAACTAGAACTGAACTAGAACTGAACTAGAACTGAACAAGAACTGAACTAGAACTCAACTAGAACTGAACTAGAACTGAACTAGAACTGAACTAGAACTGAACTAGAACTGAACTAGAACTGAACTAGAACTGAACTAGAACTCAACTAGAACTGAACTAGAACTGAACTAGAACTGAACTAGAACTGAACTAGAACTGAACTAGAACTGAACTAGAACTGAACTAGAACTGAACTAGAACTGAACTAGAACTGAACTAGAACTGAACTAGAACTGAACTAGAACTGAACTAGAACTGAACTAGAACTGAACTAGAACTGAACTAGAACTGAACTAGAACTGAACTAGAACTGAACTAGAACTGAACTAGAACTGAACTAGAACTGAACTAGAACTGAACTAGAAACTGAACTAGAACTGAACTAGAACTGAACTAGAACTGAACTAGAACTGAACTAGAACTGAACTAGAACTGAACTAGAACTGAACTAGAACTGAACTAGAACTGAACTAGAACTGAACTAGAACTGAACTAGAACTGAACTAGAACTGAACTAGAACTGAACTAGAACTGAACTAGAACTGAACTAGAACTGAACTAGAACTGAACTAGAACTGAACTAGAACTGAACTAGAACTGAACTAGAACTGAACTAGAACTGAACTAGAACTGAACTAGAACTGAACTAGAACTGAACTAGAACTGAACTAGAACTGAACTAGAACTGAACTAGAACTGAACTAGAACTGAACTAGAACTGAACTAGAACTGAACTAGAACTGAACTAGAACTGAACTAGAACTGAACTAGAACTGAACTAGAACTGAACTAGAACTGAACTAGAACTGAACTAAAACTGAACTAGAACTGAACTAGAACTGAACTAGAACTGAACTAGAACTGAACTAGAACTGAACTAGAACTGAACTAGAACTGAACTAGAACTGAACTAGAACTGAACTAGAACTGAACTAGAACTGAACTAGAACTGAACTAGAACTGAACTAGAACTGAACTAGAACTGAACTAGAACTGAACTAGAACTGAACTAGAACTGAACTAGAACTGAACTAGAACTGAACTAGAACTGAACTAGAACTGAACTAGAACTGAACTAGAACTGAACTAGAACTGAACTAGAACTGAACTAGAACTAGAACTAGAACTACTAGAACTAGAACTGAACTAGAACTGAACTAGAACTGAACTAGAACTGAACTAGAACTGAACTAGAACTGAACTAGAACTGAACCTAGAACTGAACTAGAACTGAACTAGAACTGAACTAGAAGAACTAGAACTGAACTAGAACTGAACCTAGACTGACTAGAACTGAACTAGAACTGAACTAGAACAGAACTGAAACTAGAACTGAACTAGAACTGAACTAGAACTGAACTAGAACCTGAACTAGAACTGAACTAGAACTGAACTAGAACTGAACTAGAACTGAACTAGAACTGACTAGAAACTGAACTGAACTAGAACTAGAACTAGAACTCAACCAAAACTTTATCGGAACAGAAGATTTATTTTCACTAAACACACCACAATCTTTAACAAAAATTATATTTTGTATATCCTTAATCTATATGACCTTAGCTTTATAATGAGAATTCCAATCTGTATCTTAAAAGGCGATAAGCAAATTGCTTATAAGCGAAAAGGTCTTTATTTTACACATTTAGCACAGTAGGAACGAAACGGAAACTAAAATAAGAAGAATACCATTTTAAGTCAACATTAATATTACCAGGGCCATTAACAGGATATTAACAACACTTGCACAAAATACATACCCAAACAAACCATGATTTAATGCTGCTACAACAAATTTATTATGTGGTTTTTTCTCTCTTGCTTTATAAACAAATTGCCTTCAATGCATTGCATTTTGACTGAGCTATATACACACACATTACATTATATGTATTAACATTCTCTTTTTCCCCGGTTCTGTTCTTTCTTCTTACTTTCATTATTTTCATATATTGTTGGATGTTTCCTTAATGTTTTTGGCTAGACAGTGGAAAAGTGTGAGAGAGTCAAGAATACATAAACACTCTTGCATATAAATATTTTTCTTAAATTTGTAAGTACAATCGGACATTTTATAATCAGCGGGCAAAAAATGGCAGGACTTTTTTATTTATTTGAAAAAAAAAATCGGAATTTTTTCAAAATTATGAACAAAACATTATTACATATTTAACTAAAATTTGGTTGAGTCATCGTCTGTTATCTTAATGTAAGAATTTTCATTAATTAGTAGAAGGCTCTCTTATGTTTGCAAAAAAGGCCTTCTAGTAGGCCTGTTCCTTTCTGGTATACCTTTAGTATGTATATGTGTTTATGTGCGATTTTACACTTGTGGTAAACAGTTACTAAAAACAATAAACATTTACAAGGTTGAACAAACAACTGTTTTTTATGACTCTTTTTAAGTGCTCATGGGTGTGTGTTTGTAACCCAACAAGTTTACTAGGATTTAATGTATCATTTTTGTTCTCACCAACAGCTTATAAAGAAGAGATTATCATCACTTTTAATCCTCTAAAATATGTTACAGATGATTGATAACATTATTTTAAATGATAGATAAAAATATTTATTCCTGATAGTCACACAGAACTGCAGGAATTGAATACGTTGTTCATATTTGCCTTTGTATGTATATGTGTTTATAAACAATAAAATGAGTTTGCGTTAAATGTAGACATGTTGAAAAGTGACGAAAATTTCAATTAAAAGATAAAATTTATGTTTATTTTATGCCGGGGTCAAAAACATTACTTGTAAATTAAATGTTTAGATTAAGTCGAATAAATCTTTAAAGTCAAATATTAATTTTTAACGATTTTCAAAGGAAATTAGTTTTAGAGTTCAGTTAAAATGATGTTGAAACATGCCGTTTATTGGTAACAAAGAATTTAACCCTTCATCTATAAGCTAGTTCTTCACATGACCGTCAAATATATGAAGAAATTTAATTTTATAAATCTTAAAAGCTTAAATTTGGTTTCCGTAATGACAATTGCACACAATTGCATTATTGGTGTTAAAATGATTTTTGGAAGAGGACCTCATGTAGGATCTATGTGCAATTATGTGCCAATCCGGGTAAACTTTTGTAGCATCATTTGCAAGTATAAGAAAACATAATCGTGTAAAACTTTAAGTGAATTTCAAAAAATTGCATTCCATGGGAGCTAAGGCCAATTATAATATGATCCAGAATAATTTTGTTTACTTTTATAGAAAATTAAAATTGATTAATCATTTCTTTAATGTTTCAGTTTTTACGTTCAATATTACGTGAATAAATTCGCATTCAGTAAGAAGCTTGTATTTTTAGTTACATTCGTTTAGCTTCCACCTTATATAGAAAATTTCGAAAGTACTATTTGAAAAAAAGTACTATAAAATATCTCTTATAGATTCTCATTTAATGAAAATTTTTTTGTTTCTGTGTTCAATATTATTTACAATTCAAAAAATATAATTTGATGAATGAAAAAGAACCAACAGTTCCTTTCAGTATATTGTCATTCACTACACAGAGGAAACAAATATACACGCCTGGTACCAAATTGACAGCAAATGTTTGAATAATATCCGTTGTCAATTATATACATACATACAACAACAACATGTAATGTAGACCACGCAACTTTGTCAACATTGAAACAATTCGTTGTCGCAATCTAAACTTTATGCACATTCGTTATCTAAATGTTAACAACCGTGGTAAGCTCACTATTTACAATGCATTTTGAGCTTAACTTTTAGACAACGGATGTGCATAAAGTTTAGATTGCGACAACGAATTGTTTCAATGTTGACAAAGTTACGTGGTCTACACTTGTTGTTGTTGTTGTATGTAGGTATATACTTGACAACGGATGTTATTGAAAAATTTTGTGTCAATTTGGTACCAGGCGTGTATATTTTTTTTCCTCTGTGTAATGTCCCTACATTTTAAATTTTATATTTCTATGTTCAATATCGTAAAAATATCAAAAAGTACCATCGAAAAAACGAAAAGAGAGATTTCTCTCTCAATAAATTCTCATTTAATAAGGACCGTGTGTTCCGGATAACCATTATAGAAAATCCAAAAGGTACCATTTGAAGAATAGAAAAGTACCAAAGAGTTCCCACTTACAGAATATTATTCAGTCAGGACCATGTATGTTAAAATTTATGTTCTTAGGTTTAATATTTTAGAAAATTCAAAAAGTACCATTTATGAGATAAAAAGTACTAAAAAGTTCTCTCTTATAGAATCTTATTCAATGAGGACCATGTATGTTTAATATTCATGTGTTTTGAATTCATATTATAGAACATACAAAGAGTATCATTTAAAGAATGAAAAAAGTACCAAAAGTGAAATAAATTCTACCTTAGTGGAAAGTACTAATTAAAATAGTAACATTTTTCCCCTTTTCACTTAGAAATATACTTTTTTGAGAATTAAGCTTACAAAATGTTCCGTATTTAAATCTATATATCAAATCTGCATTCAATTGTTTCAGAAAAATTATGCTTTTAAAAAATACCAAACAATTTACTTGAATTTGGTTATATATAGGCCATTGTACACGAATTCCAAAATAGTATACCAATAGCTTATTTTGTGTGAGTAAATAAACTACTTTTTCAAATTTTTTAAAATTTGGCTCCATGAGTTTAAATAAAATTAAATTTCCCGTTTTTCCCCCTTTTTGGTACTTTTTTGTTTCAACAAATATTACAGTGTTAGTCCGTAATTTAATAGGAATACTTCAATAAATCGAAAAAGTTTTCTTAATGTGCTAAAAAAAGTACAAAAAATACAGTTTTCTCCCTTTTACACCAAAAAAGGACTGAATTTTTAAAAAAGTACGAAACAGGTGTCTCCTAATTTTGGGAAATGTATCCAAAATATTTATAAAAATTTTATTATGTTTATTAGTTCAAAAGTTATAAAGGTCCAAAAAAGGTACCAAAATAACCTTTGTTAGACATTTGTACCTCTTAAAAGTACGAATTTCAAAATTTCCCGTTTTTCCCCTTTTTGGTACTTTTTTGTTTCAACAAATATTACAGAGTTAGTCCGTAATTTAATGGGAATACTTCAATAAATCGAAAAAGTTTTCTGAATGTGCAAAAAAAATGTACCATAAATACAGTTTTCTCTCTTTTACACCAAAAAAAAGACTGAATTTTCAAAAAAGTACGAAACAGGTGTCTCATAATTTTGGGAGATGTATCCAAAATATTTATAAAAATTTTATTATGTTAATTAGTTCAAAAGTTATAAAGGTCCAAAAAAGGTACCAAAATCACCTTTGTTACACATTTTTACCTCCTAAAAGTACGAATTTCAAAAAAATACCAGACACCCATCTACTCATTTTAAGAGTAGATACAGGTGCATTTAAAATTTTTTTGTATCACTAATATTGCATATTACATGTACATATTTCCAAAAATCTGTCAAAATTTCATGATTCTAGTTTCAGCCGTTTGGGCTGTGCGATGATGAATCAGTCAGTCAGTAATGCTATTATTTTATATATAGATTACGAAATTTTCCTCATACCTCCATTATTTATTGAGCGATTTTACTGATTTTAAATAGAAAACTTCTCCGCCGAATTTGTGATAGCATTTCACATGATTTGGATCTCGCAGATATCGAATTATTTCATAAATGTTTAATATTTTATCTAATCATTACCGATATTCTGCTGCTCTTGTAAAATGTTTCGACAGATGGTGATTTCTCATCCACATTTAGATGAATATTTTTCATATCTGTATATAAGTATAACCTTTATTAAACAGAAATAAAACTATACGAAAATTGAAAAAAGGTCATAAGAGTAGAAATTTTTCTCTAAACTCATTTAATTGAAATTTTTTAATTAAAAATATTGTAACATATTTACATGAAATAAAAATCACTTTAAAAAATTTTTATTTTTCTTGACACATTCACTTTATTCATTTAAAATTGAAAACAAATTATAATTAGTTCACGCCCTATATTCTTCTTCGCGTCGTGTTACTTCCAGCAACAAATATAAACAAGTGTTACATTTTCAAAACAAACTAATTTCGATTAAAATAACAGACATGACTACATATAGCACACGTTCGCACAAACCAAGTGTATTCCACATTAAGTGTGCAACTCCCAAGTAAAAACCACTAAACTAGTGTGTCATTTGATACTTGTCAAGCCTCCTCTGCACACTGGGAAATGTTATAGAAATAAATGCCACAAACAAATAAAAAACAAACGAGAAGCAAAGCGGACATAGACAACAAAAACAACAACATAAAATAGAGCAAAACAAAAAATAAACGCTAAAAAAGAGACATTAAACTAGAACGTAGATTTCACTCATCTAGTAATATCAGCCACAGTAGGAACATGACTGTTTGCTATAAATGACTGGTTGGCTTCGTTCGATGGTTGGTATATTTGGTCAGGATGGTATGGTTTAGACAATAGTGTAATACAAAACGAGGAGGAAAAAAAAAACAGAAAAATAGCAAAATTGCCAAAAGGGTTTTTGGCTCTGTGCCAGAGAGTGTAAAAGCGGTAGCAGTGGTATTTGCAACAACAACAACCAAGAGTTAAAGAATATATAACGGAAATGAGAAGCAGAATAACAATTTCAAATAAAACAATTAACCACGGTATTTAGAGACGCAGAAGGAATAAAAATGTATCTATGTTTGTTTGTAGTAGATTCCAAACCAGATAAAGTCATAGATACCATACACAACCATATACACACACCCAATTTAGGCTACACTATGGTTGCAAACTAAGTATCCACAACAAGGAAAGAGCCAGCCAAGTCATTAGATGTTACTAATGTTGCTATCAAATGGATGATAAGAAATTATTTTCCATTTAAATACTTTTGCTTCATTTTGTTTTAAATACTTTTTCATGTTGTGTAAAATTTACAAAAAAATAAAATAAATAAAGCCAGAAAATTATTGCCAAATCTTCATTAATGAAGCAAAACTTTTCTATGTGGAGTAAAAAATTGTCTACTTACTGCATTTGCATACTTATGCATCTTCCACAAGTAACAAACCATGAATAACTAGTAACAGCAAAAGTATTGTCTCAAATGAATATATATGAATTGGAAATTTAATGATAATGAGTACTGAGTATTTGTGGGAGTATATTTTAGGGTATTTAATACAGAGCTGTACTTTTTTCATTTTAAGTATAAGCATTGTTTACAATATGAATACAATGAACTTCTATATTAAAGTGTTGAAATTGAAAATAAAAAATTTATATCTGTTCTGTATTGAATATGGAAACAGTTAAAAATAAATTTTTGCGAAAGAGCGATTGAAAAGTCAACTTAAGAACTAAAAGTATTCTAAAAAACGCTTATGAGTATTTTTCTGGCAACAAGCTAACAATTGCCTATATCTTAATTTGAGTAAATTTAAACTGAACTAGAACTGACCTAGAACTGATCTAGAGCTGACCTAGAACTGAACTAGAACTGAACTAGAACTGAACTGACTACTAGAACTGAACTACGACTAGAACTAGAACTGAACTAGAACTGGACTAGAACTGAACTAGAACTGAACTAGAACTGACTAGAACTGAACTAGAACTGAACTAGAACTGAACTAGAACTGAACAAACTAGAACTGAACTAGAACTGAACTAGAACTGAACTAGAACTGAACTAGAACTGA
Organism: Lucilia sericata; assembly: GCF_015586225.1. Taxonomy (NCBI): domain Eukaryota; kingdom Metazoa; phylum Arthropoda; class Insecta; order Diptera; family Calliphoridae; genus Lucilia; species Lucilia sericata. The sequence goes on along the minus strand of NW_023994389.1, from coordinate 70,145 downwards.
ACTAGAACTGAACTAGAACTGAACTAGAACTGAACTAGAACTGAACTAGAACTGAACTAGAATTGAACTAGAACTGAACTAGAACTGAACTAGAACTGAACTAGAACTGAACTACTGAACTAGAACTGAACTAGAACTGAACTAGAACTGAACTAGAACTGAACTAGAACTGAACTAGAACTGAAATGAACTAACTAGAACTGAACTAGAACTGAACTAGAACTGAACTAGAACTGAACTAGAACTGAACTAGAACTGAACTAGAACTGAACTAGAACTGAACTAGAACTGAACTAGAACTGAACTAGAACTGAACTAGAACTGAACTAGAACTGAACTAGAACTGAACTAGAACTGAACTAGAACTGAACTAGAACTGAACTAGAACTGAACTAGAACTGAACTAGAACTGAACTAGAACTGAACTAGAACTGAACTAGAACTGAACTAGAACTGAACTAGAACTGAACTAGAACTGAACTAGAACTGAACTAGAACTGAACTAGAACTGAACTAGAACTGAACTAGAAATAGAACTGAACTAGAACTGAACTAGAACTGAACTAGAACTGAACTAGAACTGAACTAGAACTGAACTAGAACTGAACTAGAACTGAACTAGAACTGAACTAGAACTGAACTAGAACTGAACTAGAACTGAACTAGAACTGAACTAGAACTGAACTAGAACTGAACTAGAACTGAACTAGAACTGAACTAGAACTGAACTAGAACTGAACTAGAACTGAACTAGAACTGAACTAGAACTGCACTAGAACTGAACTAGAACTGAACTAGAACTGAACTAGAACTGAACTAGAACTGAACTAGAACTGAACTAGAACTGAACTAGAACTGAACTAGAACTGAACTAGAACTGAACTAGAACTGAACTAGAACTGAACTAGAACTGAACTAGAACTGAACTAGAACTGAACTAGAACTGAACTAGAACTGAACTAGAACTGAACTAGAACTAGAACTACTAGAACTGAACTAGAACTGAACTAGAACTGAACTAGAACTGAACTAGAACTGAACTAGAACTGAACTAGAACTGAACTAGAACTGAACTAGAAACTGAACTAGAACTGAACTGAACTGAACTAGAACTGAACTAGAACTGAACTAGAACTGAACTAGAACTGAACTAGAACTGAACTAGAACTGAACTAGAACTGAACTAGAAACTGAACTAGAACTGAACTAGAACTGAACTAGAAATGAACTAGAACTGAACTAGAACTGAACTAGAACTGAACTAGAACTGAACTAGAACTGAACTAGAACTGAACTAGAACTGAACTAGAACTGAACTAGAACTGAACTAGAACTGAACTAGAACTGAACTAGAACTGAACTAGAAACTGAACTAGAACTGAACTAGAACTGAACTAGAACTGAACTAGAACTGAACTAGAACTGAACTAGAACTGAACTAGAACTGAACTAGAACTGAACTAGAACTGAACTAGAACTGAACTAAACTAGAAGCTAGAACTGAACTAGAACTGAACTAGAAATGAAACTAGAACTGAACTAGAACGAACACCTAGACTGAACTAGAACTGAACTATAACTAACTAGAACTGAACTAGAACTGAACTAGAAACTGAACTACAACGACTAGAATCTAACTAGAACTGAACTAGAACTGAACTAGAACTGAACTAGAACTGAACTTGAACTGAACTAGACCTGAACTAACTGAACTAACGGAACTAGACTGAAAATAGAACTGAACTAGAACTGAACTAGAACTGAACTAGAACTGAACTAGAACTGAACTAGAACTGAACTAGAACTGAACTAGAACTGAACTAGAACTGAACTAGAACTGAACTAAACTGAACTAGAACTGAACTAGAACTGAACTAGAACTGAACTAGAACTGAACTAGAACTGAACTAGAACTGAACTAGAACTGAACTAGAACTGAACTAGAACTGAACTAGAACTGAACTAGAACTGAACTACAAAAGAAAAACATGTTATTCGGGATTTTGATTTACTATAGATTTATTTTTTTTTTTTTTAATCCTATGATTGGATATAGCTTCACAATTTATTATTTTGGCAAAGAAAAAGTCAATATCTATTTTATATTAATGTGAATTGAATGCCCCTATTCAAGGCATAATAATATTGATATTTATATTAAATTAAAATTAATATACTATTACGATAAAGGAGCATTCGAGTTATGAATTTAAATTAAATATTTCAAAATAAGTACGAAAATACTGCATATTTATTTATTAAATAATCTGACAATACTTATGAGAATTAAAAAATTCATACAAAATAATTTTATGCTTATGCTAACCAACACTTTTACATTCAAAACATAAATTTACAATATATGCATATTTTAGTACATTTACACACCCACCCACTTACACATAAATACTTACAGCAACAGTGTATTTGTTTTAGCATAAAGTGTACAAGTACTTAGTAATTATTAATTTTATACATTTTGCATTATAGTGCCTCCATTAAATATTCATAATGGTGTTAATGTGTGTAGAAAAAATTTTATCAACTTAACAGCCTCTATGGAAATTGAATAATAAAAAAAGAAATGACAAAATATTTTTTACACAAGATACCAAAAGGGAAATAAAATATACACAAAAAATGTGTTTTTGTTGCGTAGTAGTGAAAGAAGCTGAAGGAAAAAATGAGATGATTGTCTTTCTCAATTAAAATAAAATGTTGGTTTTATTTTCACTTTCAATTTTAAGTTCCGATATAAATACATACACATGTATATGTTTGCAGTTATACATTAAAAATGTCTTTGAGTTTTTGGTGTTTTCTATGTGTGTGTGTGTATGTGTTGAGTTTTCTTTTTGGTCCTGTTTTTTTATTGTCAATATAAATAATAAATTTTATTGATACGTTCTCTCATACAATTTATTTTGTGTTTTTTTCTTCATCCATTTTGTACTTAGTTCTTACGTATGATGCATGTTGTAACATTCCCAGGCTGCGTATGATTGTCATCGTTATTGCTATCGCCATCGACAACATCATCTTCATCATCATAATGTTGACGCTGATGATGGTACATTTGCTATTACTGCTTCTGCTACTTTGGATGCTAGTGTTATTTGTGTCATTGTTGCTATTGCTGCTGTTATTGTCGTCAACATATCCCTTGATAGCAATAAAAATTTGACATATACGTGACACTTTATCTGATGACTACAGTATAAAAATAAAATGAATAAATAATATGAAAAAAAGCTACCAAAATTGAGGTTTCTGCATTTGTATTTTTTTCTCTTCTGTGTTCAACAATACTCGTACTACTATAATTGTGTTCAACATTTTGACATGAACATTAAGCTTGTGCAGTATAAATTTATTTTCCATCACAACAACAAAAAAGTAGATTAGTAAGATTGTTTGAAGTGCACAGTAAATTATTGACTATTAAAATTTTACTTCCTTTGAGAACATTAATATATCTGACGTTATTTGGAATGTCATTATGTGAGAACATTTTAACAAGCGAACTTGAAGGAAAGTGCGTAGACAAAGGTAAAATATTAACAAAGTTAATTGAAATTGGAAAAATTAAAATAAGACGTAAGAAAGTTTAGGCGGACGTGCTCGGCTACATGATACTCTACACCAGTGTGAGATACACCGCTGCTGCAGCTTTAGTATTTGGTATAAACAAAAAATAACTTCAACAACATCACTAACTGATTTATAAAGAAAACAAGTAGGAAAGTATAGTCGGGCATGGCCGACCATATGATACCCTACACCACTGAGTATGTTAAAAATGTGGATTATTTTTAATAACAAAGCATTTAAGTTGTTTATCTTAATTCCGAAATATTTTAACAATTTGTTGAAAAAAGTGATTTTCTAAAAGAGGGGTTATATGGGGGCAAGGGGAAATATGGGCCTATCATTATAAATTTTGGTACATGGCTTTACGTTTACATTAGAGTTATGTATGCTGGATTTCATCGTAATACTAGTGGTTATTAGTGAATTATTGACCTTCAAGTCATTTTCTGAAGGGGACTTTGTATGGGGGCTAGAGTCAAATAAAGTCCGATAATTACGAAAATCGGTAGTATTATTAAGACGTATATAGAACTAAGTTTTGCCGATTTTGTAGAGATAATACAATATTTAACATAATTATGAACTCAAAAACCCTTTTCGGGGGGTAGGGTTGTATGGGGGCTAGGTGAAATAATGGACCGATTTCAACCATTTTCAATAGGTTTCGTCGCTGGGCCGAAAAACATGTATGGTGCAAATTTCATCAAAATGCGCACAAGGTGTACATGGACAGCCAGCCAGCCGGACAGACAGGCGGACGAACATTGCTCAGAAAGTGATTCTGAGTCGATCGGTATACTTTAAGGTATACTTTAGGACCAATATTTTTGTGCGTTTCAAACATCAGCACAAACGTATAATACCCTCCCCACTATGGTGGTGTAGGGTATAATGAATGGATACCATAAATAGAAGAACCGCAACGGGGAGAAGAGGAGGCTATAAGAGAGCCTATCATTATTTATGCAGGAGAGCTTTCGACTCGTCTCAACCAAGAAGACTGAAAGACAAACAAAATGGAAATTTGTCTTAAAAAAAGACGAACACCGATCCTTGGATAGGATGACATCAGTAACCGACACGGATAAATACGTAGGGGTTATACTTTATCTGAAACATAAATTGAACTTCTATAGCATATTGGTTATACTGAACTTCTATATCATATTGGTTATATATCTATATATATAAAAATTAATGTGTGTTTGTTTGTATGTTTGTTTGGACTTTATAGACTGCTAAACGGCTGGAGCGATTTTCCTGAAATTTCCACAGTGTCTTTCTGTATGTCTGGAAGGAACTATAGGCTACCTTTTGTTTTGGAATTTCAGGTTGGCGAAGTGCATAAAAAAAAAATATAACAGTTAGAGTCCTCAAATTTTGTCGGAGCCACTTTAGTGTCAATACGATTATTTAGGACAAAAAGTGGGCGGACTAGCATTAGGGGGCGTGGCACCTCCCATATAAATTAAATACATAAATTTGTTTATCTTGGACATTTTTAGGGTTAGAATCTTTAAATTTTCCACGAAGAACCTTAACATCCATGTAAACATTTTGGGTAATAAATTGGCGGACTACCAAATCTTCAAATTTTACATGAAGAACTTTGACATTCATGTGAACATTTAGACAAAAATGGGCGGACTTTCAATAGGGAAATTGGCACCTCCCATATGAATTAAATACAAAATTTCGTATATCTTGGAAACTATAAGATTATTCACATTTTTCATAGGTTACATTTAAATTTTGTATGTTTGTTTGGACTTTATAGACAGCTAAACGGCTGGACCGATTTATCTGAAATTTTCACAGTGTCTTCCTGTATGTCTGGAAGGAACTATATGCTACTTTTCTTACTTTTTTACAAAATAAGTTTTTACGGGCCATTTTGACATCCATAAAGAATATTTGTGGACAAAATGGGCGTGGCCCCTCCCATATAAAAAAATATTAAAACAGTATATCTGAGAAAATATAACAATTATTGTCCAAAAAGGACAACAGGGGGCGTGGCACTTCCCATATGAATTAAACACAAAAATTCGTTTATCTTGAAAACTATAGAAGTTAGAATCTTCCAATTCTTCACGAAGAACTTCAACATTCACGTAAACATTTGGGTAATAAATTGGCGGACTACCAATGGGGGAGCGACACCTCCCATATGAATTAAATACAAAAATTCGTTTATTTTGACAACTTATAGAACTAGATTCTTCAAATTTTACACGAAGAACTTTAACATTCATGTGAACATTTAGAGAAAAATGAGCGGAATTTATATTTCAAGATTATTAACATCTTTCATAGACTACATTAAAATCTAAATTAAAATTTGGAAAACTAGGAATAATTTATATCTTGAAAACTATTGTAGTTAGAATTTTCAAAATCGTTAAGTCGGTTCTTTTATTTATATTGCTTTTAGGGTAGCAAGGCACACAGGGTATGGGTAGTGTTTTATACAAATTTCTATATTTTCCATCAAAAAGATTTCATATATTTTTTTATTTGAAGTTTAATTTAAGGATTAATAGCCGAATCTTATGTTTTTCACATAAAAATCAATTTTTAATTTTTCCATTTGGAACATTATTTAAGGATCATGGAAGCTTTATTGAAAGATACTCAGCCGATTTTAAGTTTATGTTAAAAAATTTATTTTTTATGAAAAATTCAAGTGATCGTTCCTTTTATATTAAAAGCGCATTAAGCAAATTTCCAATTTCTTATCATTGCTTTTCTTTAACCTTTACAAATCACTGTTCATTTCATTTGTATTTCCTATTTCCTTTTCACTTTTACGCCACATTTTCAAAAGCATATAAATCAATTACTGCCAATACTCTAAAACAACGGTTCCCAAAAGGGGGTCCGCGGACCCCTAGTGGTCCGTAGCAAAATCCTAAGGGGTCCGCGAAGACGAACGAAAAAAATCATGAATAAAAAATAATCTCTATATGTTAGAAAATATTAAAAATATCTCCAAATTTTTCGTAAATACTAAAATATTATTTTATTCAATAATCCCAGATTTGTTGGTGACTTTTTGAATTTTATTGTTTCGGTCGTTTATCAGGATGAAGCTAGGCCCTACAAATTTATTGTTTCACTTTTATAAAGTAAAGTATTACGTGATTTGTAATTTTTATAAATGTATATGTATCGAAATAAATGTTTTTATCAGAGACAGAAAATAATTATTATCTATGAAATTTTTGCTTAAAAAAATCAGTATGAAAGAATCGTCCTAGAAATGTTTTGAATATACCAAAATATCTCCCAGACCTTTTTTAATCGATTTCTTCAAGAAACTTTTTTTCTTGATTTTTATAATAAAAATTGAAAATAAAAATTATTTTTGATTTTTATTCTATTTGTTTCAATAAAAAAAATATTTATGTTGTTTTTTATAATACTCATTCAGTAATTTTTATTTACTCAAACAAAAAATAGAAATCAATCAATGATTTTTATTTTTCAAAGCAAAGAATAAAAATCACCTAAAAAATATTAATTTTCCAATTTTCGAATCTAATTTCTGCAAATTTGGTTGATGATATCAGTGGTAAAGAAATTTTACCAATTTTCTATTATTTAAACCCGATCATTTTTAATGTGTTTTAAAGGTAAATATCGCATAAGGAGTTTTTTAATTAATTTCAAAAAATAAAAATCATGGCCTGATTTTTATTTGTGCCTTATGGTTTAAAAATTATTTGTGTTTTTTATTATTGATTTTTATTTGAAAAAGTTCTCAGTAATTTTTACGGAAAATATAAAAAATTCAAATCAAAAGAAATGAAATACAAACCAAATAAAATTTGTAATTTTAATTTTTTTTAAATAAAAATAATAACAATTACTGTCTATGGTTTTTATATCAGACGGATAATGATTTGCCTTAGAATTAAATACTGATACTGGTATTCCGGAATATGAAGTTAGGTCACATTTCATAATATTTTTTTTTAAATTGTAAGCAAAAGTGTTAATCTAGTTAATTTTAAATATAAATATTCCATTCCAACGTGATACACAGATTTTAACTTCATTTTGTTGTCCAATTCATTAAATCAACATCAGAAAATTCATTGCGTTTTGCGTAAATAGTCAAAACCACGCAGTAAAATAATTCGTAGGTATTTTAAAATTCAAATTTAAGATCCAAATTCACAGTACATTCGCAAAGAGTTCATGTCATATTTCATGTGGGTAACGCATTCCGCAACAACATCGAAGAAGTCTAACTTTCACATATTTTCCCGAAAACTTAGCTCACATACTCAACTCACTCCTATGCAATCGCAAAAAAATTTGGAAACATGACTCTTTAAGCACATGTCGGCAATACTTGATAAAGAAACCTTTTCGGTACCTTGACGAGAAATGAACATGAAAGCTATCACTATCATAAAATTAAACATCATGTTAGAAGTCATTCTATATTTAAAACCATGCAATTGAAAACATTTCCGAAATACTAAATATTCTCAATGAACGGGAATATTTTATAGGGTTTATGGACCAGGACTAAAACAATTTTCGGATGAACAATTATTTATAACAATAAGATATCAAAATATGTATGGGGGTCCGTGAAATTAAATAAATTCCTCAAGGGGTCCGCGAAGTAAAAAACGGTGGGAACCGCTGCTCTAAAAAATATTTTTCATTTTTTTATCTCGTATTGTTTTGTATGTTCTATTTTTTTATTATATTACAACATTCCATTTTTGTTTATTTCATGGTTACGTGATTTTAAAACTAATCAAGCCATATTCTGATAGGCTTAAATTACTCATTATTATTTTACTTACTTCGTCATCATCAATTGTTATTGTTGTTGCAAGTATACAATAATGGTTGAGGACACGGACCGTGTTTCAAATAAATATTTTTTTGTTTTTTTTTTCGCAATTGATGAAGGTGTTCAAATATAAAATGAAATCAAATAAAACAAAATTTAAAATAAGAAACCTGTAATCCTAACAACAGTATACCGTAATCACTACTCGTGACATTATCATGATAAAAATCTTTTTAGGGAAAAATCCATCACAATAATATGACTCATTTTGAAAAGTATTTTTATTTTTTTATTTGTTATGGCGGAGGGTGGCAAATCTTCCGAGATCTATTCGTAGATTGAATTTATGTATTACAGTACGTGTGTTTGAATTTTCTTGTTTTGAGGAGGCATGTTGCAAAGGTGTTGTGGCTTTAACAATACCAAATTCAACAATTTCTTTGAGTTGTTGTGTACATTTTTTTTGTTTATTCTGGCAAATATAACAACTTGAGGTGAATATTAAGAAGTTGTTGTTTTGTTAGGTGTACCGTTCTTTTTTTTTCGGGGAAATTTTTTTACTTTTATGTTGTAAATCCAATATAAACGTGTTTAGAATTAATATAATTGTTATATCCACATTTAGTAGAAGAAAGACAGAAAAAAAATAAAATATTTTTGCCACATTCTTTTACAAATCCTTGAGGAAAAAAGGAAATAAATAGTGTTAAAAGTGAAAATTTTCTGGCGTGATAATGTTTATTTTTAATCAGCATGACGATGTTGAATTTACTTAAATGTGTCTTTAACACTTTAAAGTTTTTTTTTTTATTTCGTTTGTTTTGTGTTTGGAGTATTTGTTAATTTTGTTATGGGAATTTTGTGTTTGTTTTACCTTTTGGGATTCTCATGGTGCTTTCTTTTTGTATAATGGAAAAATATGCAAATTTTTGTTTGTATAAAATTTTATAAGAATTATATTTTAATTACACAAATATATACTTTTTTAAAGAAAATTAGTAGATTATTTAAATTGTTAACAAATGGAAAAAAATAGTACTCATAAACCGATTTTGCAGATTTTAAATAGAAAATTTCTCGGAAGCATCTCTGACAGAATTGTTGAGGATTTATTTGCCGAAGATACCTGGGGTCTTCAGAAAATCGATTTCAGACAAACATACAGACGGACTGGGCTATCTATAAGAACTCGGAATTTACATACATATATACTCTATAGGGTCGGAACATTATATTATAAAAACAAGTAAGAGTGTTATATTCGGCTATGCCGAATCTTATATACCCACCATCAAACCTCGTTTGACTCGAATGAAACTTACTTATGTCGAATTTATTAAATTATTAATTAAATTTATTTGTGTCGAATTTCATCGATACACTCGTATTTTTAAGCCATTAATGAGCGTGGGGGGTAGGGTCAATCATGGACCGATCAACATAATATTTTTAGATAGATTTTGACTCGTATGAAACTTACTTATGTCGAATTTCATCTATATACTAGTATTTTTAAGGCAGTAATGGGCGTTAAAGTCATTTTCTGAAGGGGACCTTATATGGGGGGTAGGGTCAATTATGGACCGATCCTCATAGCATAGTGATTTTGGATCACAAGAAACTTACTTACGTCGAATTTCATCGCTATATTCGTATTTTTAAACAAGTTATGGCTGTTAAAGCTGCTTTTCGAGGGGCCACTTGTATGGGGGCTATCCGAAAACGTGGACCGATATTGCCCATTTTCAATATCAAACAAATCTTACCTATAAAAAATATTTATGTGAAATTCTCTAGCTCTTTCCATTCGGACTCTATCGTGCTTTCAACAGACAGATAGACAGACGGACGTACAGACATGGTTAGATCGTTTTAGAATTTAATGAGGACCCAGAATATATATACATTTGTGGGTCTATGACCAATATTTCGATGTGTTACAAACGGAATGACAAAATCAATATACCCCCCATCTTTTTTGATGGTGGGTATAATTACGGAATGCCTTTCTCTCAAAGCTGAAGGGAATAAAATTCTGTTAAAATATTGTTAAATAAATCTTATAGGTATTGATTTAATCACCTATACTTTCATATTTGTTTCTGTTCTTTATCTCGTATTTTACATAATTTTGTCACACATCCTTACAAAAACATTGCTTAAACCAAATCATCTAAATAGTCATTATACACAATATCCATTAGCATTAAAATAAATATTTTTTGTATTAAACTAATTTTATCAAAATATAATTATACCCTTCACTACTATAGTGGGGAGGGTATGTTGGGTTTGTGCTGATGTTTGTAACGCACACTAATATTGGTCCTATACCCATCTTAAATTATACCAATCGGCTAAGAATCACTTTCTGAGTCGATTTAGCTATGTCCGTCCTTCTGTCCATCCGTCTGTCCGTCTGTCTGACCTTGCAATCAAATTACAGGTCGCAATTTTAAAGTTAATTCAATTTGGTACATGATCTTCTATTGTCACAGGGATGAAGCCTATTGAAAATGGTTAAGATCGGTCCATTATTTCACCCAGCCCCATACAACTGAACCCCCGAATAGGGCTTGTAAACCTTGTAATCAAACTACAGCTCGCAATTTTGATGATAATTCGATGAAATTTGGCACATAATATCCAATGGTATCGGAGACAAAGCCTATTGAAAATGGTTAACATCGGTCCATTATTTCACATAGCTCCCATACAACTGAACCCCCGAATAGGGCTTGTAAGCCTTGTAATCAAACTACAGGTCGCAATTATCAGCAATTATAAGTACCGGACACGAAGCCTGTTGAAAATGGTTAACATCGGTCCATTATTTCAGCTAGACCCCATACAGCTGAACCCGCCGAATAGGGCTCTATGTTCACAATTATGTTTAATATACTCGTATCTCGACAAAAACTGAAAAACCCAAGTTCTATACAAGCCTTGGAGACCCTCATGAATTTTAAATTATAGGGTCTCATTTGATCATAGCCCCTATACAAAGCCCCTTTCAAAATTTGACTTAAATGTCCACAATATTATTCAACAATAAATGCTTTAATATGAAAACTAAATCATATTTTATTTTTGTAACAGATGTAGGGTATTATCTGATCGGCCTCGCCCGACTATAATTTCTTATTTGTTTTTTCATAAAATTTGTTTTTCTTTCGAAAAATATGTAGATATTTTTTTGAAAACATATGCACATTAAAAATTTGTTTATTATTTTTATCACTCTTCCATATAAACTGTCAAACACTAAAGAGTGTTAAAAATAGTGTTGCTTTTGTTTTCGGTTTATTGTCAAATATGCATAAATTTTAAACTGTCTTTTTACTGCAATTCATTAGTAGTAGAGTTTCATAAACATGTGTCACCATCTAACAAGTTTTTTTGTGAGTATGTATATAAATATCTAAAATACTAAAAATAGCAGCTAGGGGCATATTTAAAAAGTCTATGTAGGGTTTTATAAAATAGATGTGGAATAGAAATGTGGAATATTATTTTAGTTTTCAAAATAAACTAAAGAAAAGCTTTGTTTTTAATTAGTTCACACATTAGCAAAAATATATTAATATTTGTGTTGCCCATCACTGTTATTGTATATGCACATCTACTTATATAATTTTTTTTCTAAAATATTTTGCAACAAGCCATAAGTTTGTGACTTGTGTCTGGGCCACAGCTTATGAGTATCATGAGTATATGAAGCATTAAATAAAGTACCTGCTTGTATAAATGCGCTTGCCAGAGAGCATATACATACATATGTATATGCGGTTAAGAGTGTGTTTATATATGTTAAGTGTGATGATAAGCTTATAAAACTAATGTAGCGTACAATTTTTGCAAAACATCAAAGTACGAGTATACAAGTTTAAGCATTTTTGCATATAGTTTTATTTTGAAAAACTTATTCAGGCATAAGGAATAAAAATAGTTTTTGAAATGTATTAGTATTGGCAGAGATTTGTTTTAAGAAGGAATTATGTGACAAATTTTGAATGGCAAAATAAATCGAAATATTGAAAATTTCACATAGAGTTTCGAGACAGAGGTGGAAAGTTAAAATTTATTAATTAGTTAACTTTAATTAATAACTTTAATTAATTTTCCAATAAAACTATCTTAAGCTCTTATTCACCTTAATGATTATAACAAAGAATAGAAAAAACGCTGCAAGTAGAATACAGATAAATATGAAATGAAATAGAGAAAAAAACACAAACAAACATTATTGAATATGCGAATGAAAGTTTCATACAGTCTAGTGATTTTTAATTATACTTTGGATTCATTCAGAAATAACATAAACAACTTTATCATTTAAATTAAAATTGCAGCAGAGAAAAATGCAAAAATAAATAACAATTAAAACATAAATACATGTTATTGAAACACGTTAATACCTCATTATACCCTATACTACCTTAATGAGAACGGTAAACCATGTTTGTGCATCTGCTTGTAACAGACAAATATTATTCTATATCCAATACTACAGATTGGTCTATGATCAAGACTGGTCTATGTCCTTGTCTACTGTAATAACTATAGACTTGCATATGGTCAATACTATAGATTGATCCATTATCAAAACTATTGACTTGTCTGTATACTGGACTATAGTCAAGATTATGGACTTGCCTATAGCCAAGACTGGTCAATACTATAGACTGATCTGTTATCAAAACTATTGCCTTGTCTGTAGACTGGACTTGTCTATAGTCAACACTATATAATGGTCTATAGTCAAGACTATAGACTTGGGTAGACTCAAGTAGAATGGTCTATAGTCAAGACTATAGACAGGTCTATAGTTAAGACTATAGACTGGTCTATAGTTAAGACTATAGACTGGTCTATAGTTAAGACTATAGACTGGTCTACAATAAAGACCATAGACTGGTCTATAGTTAGCACTATAGAGTGGTCTATAGTCAAGATAATAGACTGGTCTATAGTTAAAACTATAGACTGTTCTATACTCAAGGCTATAGATTATATTCAAGACTATGGATTAGTCTATAATAAATAGTATAGACTAGACTATAGTCTAGACTACGGACTGGTCTATACTCAAGACTATAGATCGGTCTATAGTCAAGACCATAGAGGAGTCAAGACTGATCTATAGTCAAGACTATAGACTGATCTATAGTCAAGACTATAGACTGATCTATAGTCAAGACTATAGACTGATCTATAGTCAAGACTATAGACTGATCTATAGTCAAGACTATAGACTGATCTATACTAAGATTAGATTATTGATCTATAGTCAAGATTATAGACTGATCTATAGTCAAGCCTATAGATTGGTCTATAGTAAAGTCTATAGATTGATCTATAGTAAAGTCTATATATTAATCTATAGTCAAGATTATAGATTGATCTATGGTAAAGAGTATAGACTGATCAATGGTCAAGACAATAGACTGATCTATAGTAAAAACTATAGACAGGTCTATAGTAAAGAGTATAGACTGATCTATAGTAAAAAGTATAGAATGATCCATAGTAAGGCGTACAGACTGATCTATAGCAAAAACTGGTCTATAGTCAAGACTGTAGAGAGGTCTACAGTTAAGACTACAGACTGGTCTATGGTTAGCACTATAGACTGGTCTATAGTAAAGACTATAGTCTGGTCTATATTCAAGACTATGGATTAGTCTATAATAAAGATTATAGACTGGACAATAGTCTCGACTATGGAATGGTCTATACTCAAGACTATAGAGGAGTCATGACAATAGAGGAGTCAAGACTATAGACTGATCTATAGTCAAGCCCATAGATTGGTTTATAGTCAAGACTATAGACTAATCTGTAGTCTAGCTATAGACTATAGATTGATCTATAGTCAAGATTATAGAGTGATCTATGGTAAAGACTATAGACTGATCTATAGTCAAGCCTATAGATTGATCTATAGTAAAGACTATATATTGATCTATCGTTAAGATTATAGACTGATCTATGGTAAAGAGTATAGACTGATCTATAGTCAGGACAATAGACTGATCTATAGTAAAAACTATAGACAGGTCTATAGTAAAGAGTATAGAATGATCTATAATAAGGAGTAAATACTGATCTATAGCAAAGACTGGTCTACAGTCAAGACTGTAGACTGGCCTACAGTTAAGCACTATAGACTGATCTATAGTAAAGACTATAGTCTGGTCTATAGTAAAGACTATAGTCTGGTCTATATTCAAGACTATGGATTAGTCTATAATAAATATTATAGACTGGACTATAGTCTCGACTATGAACTGGTCTATACTCAAGACTATAGAGGATCTATAGTCATTACTATAGACTGATATATAGTCTAGCCTATAGATTAGTCTATAGTCAAGACTATAGACTGATCTATAGTAAATACTATAGACAGATCTATAGTCAAGACAATAGATCAGTCTATAGTAAATACTATAGACAGGGTTATAGTAAAAAGTATAGACTGATCTACAGTAAAGAGTATAGACTGATCTATAGTCGAGTGTATAGACTGATCTATAGCCAAGACAATAGACTGGTATATAGTAAATACTATAGACAGGCCTATAGTAAAAAATATAGACTGATCTATAGTAAAGAGTATAGACTGATCTATAATAAGGACTATAGACTGATCCATAGTCGAAAGCATAAAATTATCAATAGATAATTCTAAAAAAAATCTATCAATAGGGTATCGTATAGTCTGTATTGAAACAATTTACTTCCCTACTTATTTTTGTTCATTAATTAGTTTTACTATAATTTTAGCATTTTCAGGTATATTTAATTGGTTTTAGTTATTTGTTTACAAATTTATTTAGTTTGTGTTCTAATTAAAACAAGTTAAATTTTAATTAATGTGATTTTATCAATATCTCGATAAAACCAATTAATATTGTCAAAACTGTTTGCGGTATAAACATCAATACAACTACAAACATAGACTATATGCTATACATAAATAAATACATGCATAATTTTGCTATTAAAGAGTAGGAAGGAAACAGTGTTTTGCATAGGGCAATAATCTAAAACGGAAATAGAAAATTTAAGTTGCCAGTTAAATATTTCAACAAAGGAAACTCTGAGAAATCTTCAAAATTTTTTTTGCTCGAGATTGCTCTTTTGAATGGAGCAAACACCACTGTGCGGTAAATTCATGAAATTATAATTATATAAATTAATATCTATATACTACACATACAAACATACATATATGTATTTAAATTCTTGCATTTGACTATGCTTCTATTTATACATGGAAATGTATTTTGTTACTTGTCTGCGCAAATGTATACACAATACATACATATTAATGTTTACACTTGTATAACTATTATATTTACAGAAAATTTTCTATTTATATACTAAACATTTTTAAAATTTCATCTATGTTTACGTACGTCATACATAAATATTAAAAATCTCAGTCACGTTTTAACACAATTTTAATATAGAAAAAAAAAAACATATAAAATAAATGAAAATACTATGACAAACAAAATCATACTTTAAAATGTTGTCAGACTCACACGTGTTCATGTGTAAATATGTATTTTTGTGCTAAATTTTGTATGAAAAATTTGTCAAAATCATAAAATTCAATTTAAATGATTGGCACTATTGACATTTTACTTTTTTTTTTTAAATATTAATAGTAAAAATACATTAAATACTTAATGTGAAAGTAGGGATTTAAGTGTATTTACAGAGGTTGAATATAGGTTAAATATTGAAATATTTAATGAGTCTATTTGTTTTAATTTTTGCACTAGAAAGCCGAGTTTTTATGAAATTTTACATATCTATACGCTATATTACATCTTGATCTGATGGTGACTCGAGCAATTTGAATACCAAATTTTCATTTTAGACATTCAAACTGAATCGACTTATATTAAATTTGCAAACTAATAGGTCGAATCTCGAAAGAAATTATGGATGTATATCCGTAAGCAACTATGTATAAGTTCAATTTGACCTTGATTTGATAAATATCGAAATCGGCTGTAAAACCTTAATTAATTCCTAACTTAGAAACAAACGGAAATCTTTTATTAGTTCAATTTATTCGTAGAAAAATATTTTTTTTATAAAAACCACAAAATCAGCTATAGATACTTTAAGAACTCTCTAATTGGTCCTAAGTGTGTGAAGAAGTTTTCGATATATTGGAGGTATATTGAGTTTGGTCTTATACCTACAAAAGTATCTAGTCATTTCCGTCCGTCTATCAGTTTGTTTGTGACAAAAACAACTTTTATAGAAACAGGAATTCTACTCTACTAATTTTTTTAAGATCGGTCCATAATTGACCTTGTACCCTATATATGGTCCCTTTCACTTTATGACTCATAACTGTCTTAAAAATAAAAGCATAGTGATGAAATTTGACAAAAAAATTTCTAATTTTAAGAGGATCGGTCCATAACAAACCAAATCCTTCATATAAGGCCCACTTCAGAAAATGGCTTTAATAACACTAATATAGCGACGAAATTCGACAAGAACAAGTTTTTTGGCAATGAAAATTTTCTACCAAATTTGATGAAAATCGGTTTATAGTTTATCCTATATAATTTCCCCTTCCTACATAAGGCTTATAACTGCCATAAAATTAAAAGCATACGAATGGTATTCAACAGAAAAAGTTCTTAAGGAACTAAAGGCCTGCAGAAAACAACAATAATGTCTTGTGCAGGCCTTTATTAGGAACCTGAATCTCCACCGAATTTTATCAGAATCTGTCCATAATTGACCCAATCCTCCATATAAGGTCTCGTTTAGAAAATTACTTTAAGGCTCATAATTGCCTTAAAAAGACAATAATTACGATGAAATTCCAAAACCAAAGTCTCTGTACAACATTTCTTGAGAATCGAACCGTAATTGATCATATCCCTCATATGAGTTTCAAAGCTTTCAATAACTTCTCTTGCAGAAAATCAGTTTGTTTTCAATAAGTTGATCTAAAATTATGGAAATAAGATAATATTCGTCTAAAAATACTTTTTGGAAAATGTAATTCCCTACTGGAAATTCTGTAGGACAGCCATAATAGACATAAGTCCCCATTAAATACCTAAGACCTAAGTCTATATACAGTACCACCTTCCAAGTTAACTTTTTAACATACGCTTTGTGATGGTTATACAAATTCGTCGTAGTCTAATATAACATTCTAACTTCTTTTTCTTTAAATAAATATTTATACTCTACACAACCATAGCTGGGAATGTATAATGCGTTTCTGTTGATGTTTGTAAAGCACAAAATTGTTGGTCCTACAATCGATTAAGGCATGTTCGTCGGTCTCTCTGTCTGTCTATCCGTCTGTTTGTCTATCTTTCTTTCCGTCTGTCTTTCTGTCTGTCTGCCTGTCTGTCTGTCTGTCTGTCTGTCTGTCTGTCTGTCTGTCTGTCTGTCTGTCTGTCTATCTGTCTGTCTGTCTGTCTATCTGTCTGTCTATCCGTCTGTCTGTCTGTCTTTTTGTCTGTTTCTGTTGATGTTTGTAAAGCACAAAATTGTTGGTCCTACAATCGATTAAGGCATGTTCGTCGGTCCCTCTGTCTGCCTATCCGTCTGTTTGTCTATCTTTCTTTCCGTCTGTCTTTCTGTCAGTCTGTCTGTCTATCCGTCTGTCTGTCTGTCTGTCTTTCTGTCTGTCTGTCTGTCTGTCTGTCTGTCTGTCTGTCTGTCTATCTGTCTGTCTGTCTGTCTGTCTGTCTATCTGTCTGTCTATTTGTCTGTCTGCCTGTCCCGCTAACTTTTTATGAGGATCGGCCCATATTTGACCCTATCTCCCCAGCCTCTTTAATAAAATTAGTTGTTCATCTATAAAACGGAAGTAAAGTATTATTCGACATCAATACTTAACTCTAAGTGAGAGATAATCACCATAAGTTAAAGTCATAAATATTTTTTTTCTAAGAAACCCACGGTTTCCCCATAGTACACCTAAATTTCATTATCTAATATTAGACGTTTAAAATCGTTGTTATAAAACTTCTTCCAAGTCATATTTATTTTCAATATTTTTTTGTATATAAATTTACATAAGTAGTAGGGTAAAAGAACTCTAAATGATATGTGATATTTGCTATATATCAAAAGTGGCCCACTTTCAACAATATCCTTGTTGTATCTATAAACATACAATGACACAAAAGTTCAGACTTGCAACTTTTAAATAATAAAAGTTGTCTAATACTTCCGCCACTAATGTTGCTACTGAACTTTCTGTTAAGCTATTGCAGCTTCAGTTTTTTTCCTCAGTCATTCTCAAGTATTTGAAACAATAAAGTATTAAAGACACTTTTTTTTTTGGTACGACTGCAGTGTATAAAAAGCCTTATAAATATTTGCTAAGAACTTGAAGAAAGTTCTTTGCATGAAACTTAAGATAAAGAAATACTGTTCTTACTACTTTATTTAGAAAAAAAATACAAGTATATTTTAATCTTTAGCAATTTTATTGCTTTTTGAATGCGTTTCATTTCCTATTGCCTGAACTACTCAAGAATCTGGGGGAAAAAATGAAAAGAACAATGTCATGCAAATTAAAATTGTTAATAGTTAGTCTTCTTAAAAACTGTTAACATTAAAGTGCCTAAATGAAGGGAATTTTAAGTTAAGTGGACTGATGAATATAAAGTTAAGGGGCGTAATAACTTTTCAAATTTGTTAAAATATTATTTTTTGAAAACTAACGTATTTAAGCAAATTTTCTGCTCTTTAGGAATATTCACTTAATTCCTTAAAATATCATTCAAATTTTACTGTGCACGTGTTCAATCTTTGCATTGTAATGTGCATATTTTTTCTTATTTTAAATCTTTAAGTCAGTTTTATTTACTTAAAATTTTAATAATCCCTAGTAAAAACATTAAAACGTAGAAAAAGTTTATGTTTTTCTTTTAAAGTTTTAGTTAAACTAAAGGTTTATGTACCTGAAAACTATAATTTTATGCAAAACGAAGCTTCAAGGTTTTTCGCAGGTAAAAACGCTGAAAAAAAATCAAGACAAACATGAGCAAAAAAAACGCCAAAACAACAATAAAAAGTTTAACTTAACTGTACACTGTACAGTGTGTGTGTGTGGCAAGTAGCATGTTGCAAGTAGAACAAAAGTAAAAACAACAACATGCAAAACAATAAAAAAAATCTGGAAAAAAGTAAACAATTTGTTTAAAGTTATGCTGCTAAGTAGAAGTAGTTCGCTGCTGCAACATTAGTTGTTGGCAGTACTAGGAGTTGTTGCAAAAAAACTTAAGTTTTGTCGTCAAATGCCCCTGCCACAGAGTAAGTTGTAGCAATGTAGTAATGCTAACTTTTTCATCTTATTGCTAGTTGTAGTTGTTATTCGAGCCCGAGTTCGGTTAGAGAATAACAACAAAAACAGCAAAAAAAAAAGTTGTTCGGTATTTACCACCTGTAACCACGTTTATGTATTTTATGCTCGAAGAAATATTAACAGTGATTAACAAAGTTAGTTCCCCTGTTATTCATGTTATACTACTTTTTTTTCTACAGCTATTGTTGTTCCTTGGTATTTTAAGTCTAAATAAGTATATAGAACAACAGCAAAAACAACAAGAAAATAAATCGTGTACAAATTTATAACATTAAATAAAAGTTAAGATGAAAAAAGGTTAAATAAGTTTTATATTTACCGAAGGAATAACTTCATTCATGTCAGGTGAAAATATTTTATTATTTTTTTTTTCTCCTTCTTTAATTTTCATATTTAAATGTTAAAAAGTAATTGTGTTAAATGACTACTGATGAATAAAGTGAAATAGTTGTAATTATGTTACATACATATTTTCTTGGTCATAATTTATTCTAATAATAATAAGTTAATAACAAAACACTACCTTTTTTATACCCTTCAGCTTTGTGTGTAAAATTGTCATTCCATTTGTAATTTCCACAATATAATTTTCCAATCCTATAAAGCATATTCTGGGTCCATATAGATAGCGGAGTCGACTAAGCCACGTCCGTCTGTATGTCTGTCTGTCTGTTGAAATCAATTTTCTGAAGTTGTCATTCCATTTGTAATTTCCACAATATAATTTTCCAATTCTATGAAGTATATTCTGGATCTTTATAAATAGCGGATTCGATTAAGCCATGTCCGTCTGTCTGTCTGCTGAAATCTATTTTCTGAAGACCCCAGATATCTTCGCGATTCAAATCTTCAATAATACTCGCGATCCAAATCTTCAATAATACATGCTTTCGAGAAGTTTTCTATTTAAAATCAGCAAAATCTGTCCAAAAATAACAGAGATATAAGCAAAAATCAGAGACAACCTCTGAAAATTTCATCAAACAAAGACAATTTTTTGCATGCTTTGTTAAAAAAAGCAACAACAACATTGCTTATTGGTAAAAACGTATGTTTGGATGTGTATTGGTTTCATTGCTTTGTGTATTTTGTTTCTTTTGTGATTTGTTTCGTTTAGCGTTCTTGTATAAACACAGGCCGACAAAATTTGAAAAAAGTCGAAACCCTGAGACCAAGTTATATTTATACCCTACACCACTTTAGTGGGGAGGGTATATTGGGTTTGTGCTGATGATTGTAACACATTTCATCATTTTCTGATTCGATTAAGCTATGTCCGTCCGTCAAACCGTCTGTCCGTCTGGCTGGCTGTCCATGTAAACCTTGCACGCAAGGTACTTTTTTTGGCCCAATGACCATTGTTTACCCTAGCCCCCATACAACAGAACACCCCGAAAAGGACCTTTGAGCTCATAATTATGTTAAATATACCTCTATCTCGATGGAAAACAGCACAAATAAGTTTTATACAAGCCTCGATGACCTTGTCAAATTTCAAAAAGATCGGGCCTCCTTTGACCCTAGACCCATACAAATTCCTCTGCAGAAAATGACTTGAATGTCCAAAATTCACATATAAACACTAATATCGCGATGAAATCCACCACAAATAAATATTATATAAATATAAATCTATACACAAAATTTTATCGAGATCGGTCTATATTTGGCCCAAGCCCTCATAGAAAACCTTTTTCAGAAAAATAGTTTTTCGTCCATGAATTGCTTAAATGTATCGGAAACAAGGTTGTATTAAAGATTTATTATGAAAAACAAATCACGTTTAATATTCATAACTGGTGTAGGGTATCATTTGGTCGGCCACGCCCTACTATACTTCTTACTTGTTTTTTAATGACCTCAATCCTTTAGAAAAGTATACTTTGGTCACTGGGTTAAAAATGTGTCGGCTTGTGTAATTCAAGGTGAGTATTTGACCTTTACTTTTCCGTGTTACAAACTTGATCATTAACTAATTATACCATAAATATAAGTGACCAGTAAGGCATAGTAATTTACTTTTCTATAATCTTTAATAATGTTTTAAACTGCATAAAATGTTCAATAAGTTTATTTAATTTTTGAAACAAATATGTACAATACTCATGAATTTATAAATAAAACTCAATTTTTCACAAAGAATTTTAAAATATTTCTTCAGTTTTTCCTTTTTGTTTTTTCAATTTTTAAATTTGGCATTAAATTTTATGTAAACGTCAGCACGTAAGACTATAGAATGGGAAAAAGTTGCCAAAATAAAACAAGTAATAAAGTATAGTCCGGCGTGGCCGACCATATGATACCCTACACCAGTTATGAATATTAAATGTGATTTATTTTTCATAATATCGCATTCATCTTCAATATTCCCTTGTTCCGATACATTTAAGCAATTTATGGATGAAAAACTAATTTTCTGAAAGAGGCTTTATATGGGGGCTAGGGGCAAATATGGACCAAGCCCGATAAAATTTTGTGAATATATTTATATTTACATAATATTTTATTGTGCTGAATTTCATCGCGATATTTGTGTTTAATTTGGGACATTCAAGTAATTTTCTGAAGGGGACTTTGTATGGGAGCTATGGTCAAATGGGGCCCGATCTTTATGAAATTTGGCAGGGTTATCAAGACTTCTAAAAAACTTAGTTGTGCCGCATTTTATCGATATATCTGTATATTTAACATAATTATGAGCTCAGAAGCCCTTTTCGGGGGGTTCTGTTCTATGGGGGCTAGGTGAAATAATGGACCGATTTTAACCATTTTCATTAGGCTTCGTCCTTGGGTCAAATAAAACGTGCGTGCCAAATTTCATCCAATTATCTTGAAAATTGCGACCTGTACCTTGCGCACAAGGTTTACATGGGCAGCCAGCCAGCCAGACGGACGGACGGACATAGCTTAATCGACTCAGAAAACGATTCTAAGCCGATTGGTATACTTTAAGGTGGGTCTAGGACGAATATTTTTGTATGTTACAAACATCAGCACAAATCCAATATACCCTCCCCACTAAAGTGGTGTAGGGTATAAAAATCCTACAGTGCATGTGAGCAAAAGTTTCTCCTCTATAATATGGTACAAAATTCTATATTTCTATTCATATGGTTTTGATACAAGCGCACAGACACAAATAAATATTCATATTCATTAGGCAGGTAACTTTTCTAAGGAAACAATAAAAAAAATGTTAAGGATAATGACAAAACGTCTAAGATATATTAAATGAATGAAATGAATTTCTGCTGGAACCCTCCTAATGCGTTACTGTTCTTTCCAAAAAAAATCATTGTAATCATACTTTATGATTGTGGTTTAGTAACTCTACATTTAGTTTCTTTCTACTTGGCAGAACTGATTGTACTTTATTACGACCTTAAATCGTACTCGCTCACATATGGAAAAGGGGGTGTGGAGTATACACATGTGATTCTGCTACCAAACCTATAGAAAACAAAAACTGAACAAACTCTAAAAATATGGTCTTTATGAAATTAAGATATTTTTCTGTAAAACTTATTTGGTATTAAGTAATAAATTTGATTTATTTCTTTATTAAATTTTTGTTGTTTTATTTTTGTCTTCTGCTATATGTTTATTCCTCTTTTGTGCTGAATTGTGAAATTGATACTTTAGTTAATGAAAAATTTGTTATCTTGTTTCAAAATTATAAACAGTAAATATGTATGTATATGTTTAACAAAATTAGAATTGCTATCCTGTAAAACTTTCTCACATTGTTGTTTAGAAAATTGTATGCTTTTAAAATAATGAAACTGTTTTCAACACTTTGTTTGACCTGTTCTTATATAATTTTGGCTTCTCAAGTTGATGGAGAGTTTCGCATATACATATAGGCATACTTATAGATTTAATTTAACATTACTGTTTTAATGTTCTTGCTAAAAATGTATATCATAAGATATTGATAATCATTAGAAGCTAAGCAATACTTTATTCACAGAATTAACGACCTAGTTCCGTTCTAATTCAATTCTACTTCAGTTCTAGTTCAGTTTTAGTTCAGTTCTAGTTCAGTTCTAGTTCAGTTCTAGTTCAGTTCTAGTTCAGTTCTAGTTCAGTTCTAGTTCAGTTCTAGTTCAGTTCTAGTTCAGTTCTAGTTCAGTTCTAGTTCAGTTCTAGTTCAGTTCTAGTTCAGTTCTTGTTCAGTTCTTGTTCAGTTCTTGTTCAGTTCTAGTTCAGTTCTAGTTCAGTTCTAGTTCTAGTTCAGTTCTAGTTCAGTTCTAGTTCAGTTCTAGTTCTAGTTCAGTTCTAGTTCAGTTCCAGTTCAGTTCTAGTTCAGTTCTAGTTCAGTTCTAGTTCAGTTCTAGTTCAGTTCTAGTTCAGTTCTAGTTCAGTTCTAGTTCAGTTCTAGTTCAGTTCTAGTTCAGTTCTAGTTCAGTTCTAGTTCAGTTCTAGTTCAGTTCTAGTTCAGTTCTAGTTCAGTTCTAGTTCAGTTCTAGTTCAGTTCTAGTTCAGTTCTAGTTCAGTTCTAGTTCAGTTCTAGTTCAGTTCTAGTTCAGTTCTAGTTCAGTTCTAGTTCAGTTCTAGTTCAGTTCTAGTTCAGTTCTAGTTCAGTTCTAGTTCAGTTCTAGTTCAGTTCTAGTTCAGTTCTAGTTCAGTTCTAGTTCAGTTCTAGTTCAGTTCTAGTTCAGTTCTAGTTCAGTTCTAGTTCAGTTCTAGTTCAGTTCTAGTTCAGTTCTAGTTCAGTTCTAGTTCAGTTCTAGTTCAGTTCTAGTTCAGTTCTAGTTCAGTTCTAGTTCAGTTCTAGTTCAGTTCTAGTTCAGTTCTAGTTCAGTTCTAGTTCAGTTCTAGTTCAGTTCTAGTTCAGTTCTAGTTCAGTTCTAGTTCAGTTCTAGTTCAGTTCTAGTTTAGTTCAAGAGTTCTAGTTCAGTTCTAGTTCAGTTCTAGTTCAGTTCTAGTTCAGTTCTAGTTCAGTTCTAGTTCAGTTCTAGTTCAGTTCTAGTTCAGTTCTAGTTCAGTTCTAGTTCAGATCTAGTTCAGTTCTAGTTAAGTTCTAGTTCAGTTCTAGTTCAGTTCTAGTTCAGTTCTAGTTCAGTTCTAGTTCAGTTCTAGTTCAGTTCTAGTTCAGTTCTAGTTCAGTTCTAGTTCAGTTCTAGTTCAGTTCTAGTTCAGTTCTAGTTCAGTTCTAGTTCAATTCTAGTTCAGTTCTAGTTCAGTTTTAGTTCAGTTCTAGTTCAGTTCTAGTTCAGTTCTAGTTCAGTTCTAGTTCAGTTCTAGTTCAGTTCTAGTTCAGTTCTAGTTCAGTTCTAGTTCAGTTCTAGTTCAGTTCTAGTTCAGTTCTAGTTCAGTTCTAGTTCAGTTCTAGTTCAGTTCTAGTTCAGTTCTAGTTCAGTTCTAGTTCAGTTCTAGTTCAGTTCTAGTTCAGTTCTAGTTCAGTTCTAGTTCAGTTCTAGTTCAGTTCTAGTTCAGTTCTAGTTCAGTTCTAGTTCAGTTCTAGTTCAGTTCTAGTTCAGTTCTAGTTCAGTTCTAGTTCAGTTCTAGTTCAGTTCTAGTTTAGTTCTAGTTCAGTTCTAGTTCAGTTCTAGTTCAGTTCTAGTTCAGTTCTAGTTCAGTTCTAGTTCAGTTCTAGTTCAGTTCTAGTTCAGTTCTAGTTCAGTTCTAGTTCAGTTCTAGTTCAGTTCTAGTTCATTTCTAGTTCAGTTCTAGTTCAGTTCTAGTTCAGTTCTAGTTCAGTTCTAGTTCAGTTCTAGTTCAGTTCTAGTTCAGTTCTAGTTCAGTTCTAGTTCAGTTCTAGTTCAGTTCTAGTTCAGTTCTAGTTCAGTTCTAGTTCAGTTCTAGTTCAGTTCTAGTTCAGTTCTAGTTCAGTTCTAGTTCAGTTCTAGTTCAGTTCTAGTTCAGTTCTAGTTCAGTTCTAGTTCAGTTCTAGTTCAGTTCTAGTTCAGTTCTAGTTCAGTTCTAGTTCAGTTCTAGTTCAGTTCTAGTTCAGTTCTAGTTCAGTTCTAGTTCAGTTCTAGTTCAGTTCTAGTTCAGTTCTAGTTCAGTGCTAGTTCAGTTCTAGTTCAGTTCTAGCTCAGTTCTAGTTCAGTTCTAGTTTAGTTCTTGTTCAGTTCTAGTTCAGTTCTAGTTTAGTTTTAGTTCAGTTTTAGTTCAGTTTTTGTTCAGTTATATTACAGTTCTAGTTCAGTTCTAGTTCAGTTCGTAGTTATTGTATGATCCATATTATTATTTATTACTTATATGCATCGCCAAAAATGTCGATTATAAACTTAATAGACTATTTTCTATGAATGAACCAATTATAAAAAATATTTATAAATGCTTTTATATGACCAGATGAGGCAAGAATTTCCCAAAAATAAATTTGTTTGTTATTTTCAAAAATAGTAAAATATTTTATTTCCCATACATACATCTATCGCCATTAACATTGAAATTGTTATTCTTTACTGTTTACAGAAATGTTCCTTTGATGTTTTAACATTTTTATGTCTAACAGTAGTATGGATATATGTAATTTTAAAACTTATCTGTGGTTTTTTGTTTGTTGTATATACAAGATGTAAAGCACAACTTGGACATAAGAGGATTATATAGAAAACATGAGTGCAATTTAATGCCAATGCCAAGGAATCAACAACCGTAGTAAACACTTAAATTGTGTGACATGAATTTCTGATATACCAGTATGTCTTGCCTTTGCATATGAAGAGTGTTAAAGAAAATGTAGGATTTTGGTAAAATTTCAAAGCAAGAGAACAAAAATATGTAGAGGAAAAACGAATTCAAACATTTAAATTTAATCAAAAAAGGGAATGTTTGAGGTTTAAAATTATGCATTATTTAAAAATGTTATTGATGCAGAAATTTAAGAAATGAATTGCTGCACCAGATTTACAATTATATTTCTCAAATACATTAGGCACTGTGTAGTTATATCGACGAATTTGATAGATATTTTTAGCATACAAACATACAACTATATGACACCAATTGTGAATTAATTAGAGTGGGGCTTGATCGGCAATACTTCATTGATTTATTCAAATGTGTCTATCATACTGTGATTTTTAAGGATTTTTTTTCTTCATTTAACCAATTGCATTTTCTTGCTCAATAAATTTGCCAAGAAACTGTGTCGTAAAGTATTTCACTTATTTACTCCAAACAACTGACTAATAAGTTAACTTTTAGAAAAAAATACTGCAATTTTTTTGTCGTCAAAATAAAATGTAGTAGTTGACATTTTCTATACCCTTACATGAGTACATGAATTTCCATTGCATCACCACAGGCAAGACCAGTTGCCAATATTTAGCTGCCGCTATTGTTGTTTGTTGATGCTGACATCAAATCTGCGGTTATGTTGTTCTACTCGTGTATTTTATCAGGTTTTCAACTGAACAAGTGTAAGTATATTAAAGTTTGTTAGTTAATTTGTATGCCTGTAAGCCTATTTGTATGTGCTAGTGTATATATCTGGGTTTGTTGAGTTTTTGGTGAGCGTGTAAGTTGTTATACTTAATTGTGGGTGGGTTAAAGCCAACACTTCGGAAAGAATGTAGCATCAACTATTTTCGTTGTTTTATAGTTTGTACAGTTGTTAATTTTTGTTCATATTCACTTGCTGTCTAATAAAATTGAATTGAAATAGCAAATGTAGAAATTTGGAATTTTAAGCGTATTTTTTTGTTTCGTTGTTGTTGCACGAGGAAATTTTTAACCGCGACATGTACGTACATGTAGGACACATAAGTGCTAATGTATATTTTTCCACGTTTTTTTTTTTTTTTTGTTTTTTTTTTTTGATTTTTAAAATTTATACATGCACATTTTAGCTGTTAAAAAGTACATCCATGCATACGTATGTATGTATAAATATAACAATACATACCTAACTAGGTCAGTCATGTTGTACACTATGGTGTTAGTTACCATATTTGCTCCAGTATATACAACTCCTGCAGTAAGGAGTAGCTGTCGCAAGCTGGTTTCGAATTAGCTGAATGACCATGTCCAGAAATTTTACTTTAAAAGACAACAACAGCTACATAAATGAACGCTATTGACTTTAATTTAGAAAAAAAATATCCAAAAATTTATTGGCAGAAGTCCCTTAAATAGTTAACCATTTTTTAAGAATAACCTCTAAATGTAAAAAATAGATCCTTTTTAAACTGCTGGGTATATACATAAACGCACATATATTCCTATATACAACTTACTATACACGCACAGCCATTTTTTTCTGCACATATAGCAAGAAACAAGACATGATAGAACATGTCGAACGTGTAACAAAAATAAAAAACTTTTGTGGTAGAAATATGAATGTTATTAGAGATGAGCTAATTAGTGGTCGCTCTTCCTGTTCGATATTTTTTTTCATATAGAAAGTTTTAATTTTTTCTACTCAATTTTTTTACATGCAAGCAAGTTAGAATTTTGTGATGACGATATGAAATTCAATATTCGAAAGCATACAATTAATGAGTATGCTACATATAATTGAAGATAGGTGATGTCCAATTGCAAGTCATTCAGTAATAGTAATAAGTGAAATGTGTAATTTTTTTAATGAAAAGAAGAAATAAACGAACCATATAAAAGGGATTGAATATGGTAAACTAAAGAATATTTAAATATATATTTTTAAATAGAAGTATATTTTTTAATGAACCAAATCACTAAAATCCATGTAATACTTTTTGAATAGAATTAAAAATCTAGTTCAGTTCAAATCCAGTTCCAATTAAGATCTACTTCAGTTCTAGTTCAGTTCTAGTTCAGTTCTAGTTCAGTTCTAGTTCAGTTCTAGTTCAGTTCTAGTTCAGTTCTAGTTCAGTTCTAGTTCAGTTCTAGTTCAGTTCTAGTTCAGTTCTAGTTCAGTTCTAGTTCAGTTCTAGTTCAGTTCTAGTTCAGTTCTAGTTCAGTTCTAGTTCAGTTCTAGTTCAGTTCTAGTTCAGTTCTAGTTCAGTTCTAGTTCAGTTCTAGTTCAGTAGTTCAGTTCTAGTTCAGTTCTAGTTCAGTTCTAGTTCAGTTCTAGTTCAGTTCTAGTTCAGTTCTAGTTCAGTTCTAGTTCAGTTCTAGTTCAGTTCTAGTTCAGTTCTAGTTCAGTTCTAGTTCAGTTCTAGTTCAGTTCTAGTTCAGTTCTAGTTCAGTTCTAGTTCAGTTCTAGTTCAGTTCTAGTTCAGTTCTAGTTCAGTTCTAGTTCAGTTCTAGTTCAGTTCTAGTTCAGTTCTAGTTCAGTTCTAGTTCAGTTCTAGTTCAGTTCTAGTTCAGTTCTAGTTCAGTTCTAGTTCAGTTCTAGTTCAGTTCTAGTTCAGTTCTAGTTCAGTTCTAGTTCAGTTCTAGTTCAGTTCTAGTTCAGTTCTAGTTCAGTTCTAGTTCAGTTCTAGTTCAGTTCTAGTTCAGTTCTAGTTCAGTTCTAGTTCAGTTTAGTTCAGTTCTAGTTCTAGTTCAGTTCTAGTTCAGTTCTAGTTCAGTTCTAGTTCAGTTCTAGTTCAGTTCTAGTTCAGTTCTAGTTCAGTTCTAGTTCAGTTCTAGTTCAGTTCTAGTTCAGTTCTAGTTCGGTTCTAGTTCAGTTCTAGTTCAGTTCTAGTTCAGTTCTAGTTCAGTTCTAGTTCAGTTCTAGTTCAGTTCTAGTTCAGTTCTAGTTCAGTTCTAGTTCAGTTCTAGTTCAGTTCTAGTTCAGTTCTTGTTCAGTTCTAGTTCAGTTCTAGTTCAGTTCTAGTTCAGTTCTAATATTTTTGACCAACAACCGTTATACCAGAATTTACGAAAATAACGAATTACTTCCAAAACAAAACATGCACGCTGAGATATTAGTATTACCCATGGCGTATAATTAATAATTATATTGGTCAATAATTAAATATCAATCATACGTCACCTTGCAAACCTTACTAATAGCTGATAATTA
Source organism: Lucilia sericata (assembly GCF_015586225.1). Classification (NCBI taxonomy): domain Eukaryota; kingdom Metazoa; phylum Arthropoda; class Insecta; order Diptera; family Calliphoridae; genus Lucilia; species Lucilia sericata. The sequence goes on along the minus strand of NW_023994389.1, from coordinate 40,475 downwards.
ATATTACAAATTAATTATGCTTTCTTAACAAGCTAATTATTATTAAACAAATTAGTACTAAATAAATAAAACTAATAGAATTTCCAAAAATCGATTATTTACTAAAACAAAATATTTTGCTAAAATTAACGGTTTTACGTATTAAATTTTTTTTTTTTTTGATAAAATTAAAATTTTTATAAAATATATTCAATTTAAACGACATTTAATGTGGCGTAAATAATAACATTTTTAATGAAATAAGCAACAATAACAAAAACAACAGCAAACATAATTAATTAAACTCATTTTGGTGGAAATTTTTAATGTGTAAATATTAATTATAAAAAATTTATTTAATTTTTATTTTGCGCTGTTACATAGTATATAGCTTTGCATTTAGCATGTGAATTTTATATGAAAATGTTTATTAAAAATTAAATAAAAACGTTTAAAATGTTGTGCTGCATGAAAATGAATGGAAAGCGAAAAAGAAATCCCGAATTTATGAAACTAATTTAACAAACATTTTTAAGCCATATTAAATATTATTTTTAATAATAAATATTATGCATAAAATTTGTAGCTAAATACATATATGTATAAGCTGATGCGATTAAAAAAAAAAAATTATAATGAGATTTATTTTTTGTGGAAGAGTAAGAGATAGATATGGTGGAATGTGTTAAAAAATGGAAAAATGTTTTAATATTTAGGGCAAAAACAAAAATTCTAATATACTGACTGATTTTATATTCCATGTATTATAAATTAATTCGAAAATAAGCGTTTGGCAGAATATGTGATCAGATAAAGATTTGTCCACTTCTCCCACTTGAAGATTGATTCGTCTACGTAGTTCCATTAGAATCAGGTCGTTATTGATCCATGTGGTCATAAAGTTCTACCTTCGTAAAATCACTTAAAATTAACTCAAAGTTTTATTTCTTTTTCTATTTTCATGTATAATATATCATTCTACGATTACGTTTTAAAAGTGTTCCAAAAACATCAAACAAAACTTTCACTTTATAAATCCAGCTAAAAATCAATTGAAAAATACATTCTCGAACTTTATATTCATTGTTAACAATGTTTAAAACAAACAAAAAACGTACTAACTTTATTTAGTTACTTTTAAGTGGAGACACTTGTAACACATTTGGTAGAAAAAGTGAAAAAGCGCAAATGAAAACTAAACTAAATAAAAACTTGACCAAATGCCATTCATTTGTATTCATTTTAAAAATTCCCCAAAAAAACTAGCAAATAGTTTTGCAATACTTTAAAATTTTTATTTTAGGGTGTTCCAGAGGGTTTAAAATTTAAAAAAAAAATATGAGGAAAATTATATGTCTAATTTGGTTTTCTAATAAACTAAACTAAAGAAAAAAATAAAATTAAACAAATTTTGTTCAAAACAAATTTTTGATTTAGGTTATTTTTGTGCTGGTTATTACTGGAACTCCCTTTACTTAGAGTTAATGTGTGTGTGTGTATGAATATAACTGTATGTTCGTATGCCTTTTGAAAAGATACTAAGTAAAATATATTTGCTTTGACTTTAGTTTACATATACATTTACACATTAGCAAAAACACAAACCAGTAGATTTACAATAAGTCTATGTATCATTTTAAGACATAAATCCTTCATATATTTTTATTTGAAAAGTTTAATTTTTATAATTCACATGTCAATAGTTTCATAGCTAGTTCTTTACCCAAAAGTAATTCTAACTGACAAAGAAAATAAATAATTCGGGGCAAACTTCTCGAACTGCTGGGCTATATAAAGGTGTATTAGTGCTAGGCACTGCACAATAAAAACTTATTGTTTAAATATCTGTTTTGTATATTCGTTTTATATTTTTCATTGCAAATATTTTCATACACTTGAATGAATGTTATTGCCGCATTTGCTTGTAGTACGTAGATACAAACAAATATACACACTTACTAGTCTAGCACTTTGTTACTATTAGTATATTAAGGTATAACATTTAAAAAAAAACCGATTTCGCTTTACAAAAATATTTTTTTCAGTTTTTCCATTTTTTCCAGATATCACAAACCGCCCATGTTTTCTTAACTCTCTCCATTAACGCAAACATTCCTTCATTTAAGTGCTGCATTATGTTCCTTATTCAAAATTTAAGGAATTTTATTCGATCGATAAAAAAATTATTTTTTCCTCGATTAATCGAATAATCTTTAGCGGAAGTACGTGCTATTACGGGGTGCGTTAAGTACCTTGCTTGTATTCGACATGGCACTAACAATGCCAGAAGACAGTTAGGGTATTATCAGCTGATATTGTTAAATTTAAGACCGTTTTGGACTGTAAGAGAGCTATAAACGAATACTGTATTGTAGGGTTACCAGGTAGCTAGTGGTTAATCGAAACTAAAAGCGCAAATGTACTTGAAAGAAATGGGTCGTGATGAAGTTAACCTGATGAACCCCAAATCATTCGACTCAACTAGGGCCAATTACTTTCAGGACGAATATCGAAGTACTTTACGTGAACACCTGCTTTGAAGGCAGGTGGTCTTTTCCAACCACTGGATGAGTTTATGCAATGACTCACCACCGCCTCATTGTACTTCTTACACGCAGGTGGCAATTAACATATATAGAATTTCCGGTCCAGTTTACGTGCACTTTGCTCGAGTGCTCGAGCTATCTAATCTATGACCCGTTGCTTAACTTCCGAAGTTCAAAACCTCACTTCCGTATACAACCATGCAGATGGGATGGCCTCTGTTGAGTTGGCAACAGCATCTAGAGACGTAACCGGTAGACTGAAGTATGAATCCATCAAATAAGCTGAGACATTGTTCTTACTCCCAGTGACACACTGTGGTAATTCTGGTATGAACAGAATTTACTCTGAACATGCCTGGACAAGGAAGGAAGCATAATTCAATGGTATCACTTGTATTAGATACCTTTCATCAATCACCATTCAACCCAGCACACTTCTCATTTATCCGACACACTTATACGAGAACAACATACGACACACTTACTACATTTATCCTGTATCATTCTGTATTATACATTTATCCTGTATTATATACAATTAACACCAACTCATTTCCAACGCTTAGTCCCACAGTCACTCCTTTGTGGGTTATCTGTTGTCATTCTGCAACAGCTCCGAAGTTATTCTGAAATATAAATTTCACCGTGAATTTGGGTTTGTACCACAGCCACTAAGTGGATTCCGAAGGAACCTCAACCAACTGACCAGCCAGGACAAGTCCTGCGGGCAATGACATTAAATGGTCATTTCCATAGAAAACTAAGTTATTTTTTAGAATTTTATGGCACTGCATGCTAAACAGGATAACATCCTGCGATATCCTTTGAAAAACTTTTTCCATATTTCATCAAAAATTATCAATAGACAGTCAAAATGAATTGTGTAGTGAACTTATATTCATAAAAAGTCCTGCAGTTTGGTTTTGTGCACGAAAAGGATAATTGACTATAAATCCTATAAAGAATGAAATAATCTTATTAATAAAGACTGCCCTCTGCTACAATCTAGCCTCCAGTCTGTTTGTCTCATGAATTAGGTTTTCAGGGCCCAAATGGGAGCAGCTAGAAGTCTGAAATTGTCCACAAAATATATCTTATTGATTTCCTAAGGATCGACCCATAATAGTACCTACTTCGTTAATAACCCATTTATAGAAAATCACTTTATTATCTATTAAACTTGAAAACTTACAAATGATTTGTTATTAGATATATGTATATCACTTTCTCTAATTCTAAAGAGTTCGGTTCATAGTTGACCCAAGTTTCCGTAATGAATCCCTTTCTGAAAATCATAGAAATATATGAATTATTTTCCAAAAATTGTTTAGCTCCACTATGCACTGTACTAGTCGTAAAAAAGTAGAGCCTAGAAGAAAGTAATGATTTCGCAAAATATTAGGAGCTGATCAAAAATAACTCCAATCGAAAAATGTTATTCCATATAAAAACACCCCCTAATACAAATATGACTGTGCATTTGTTGCTACTGCCGTGTTGCACTTGCTGCTGTTCCTACTACTCTTTCTGTTGTTGTAGTTGTTCTTGTTGTTCAAGTAGTTATGAGTTTGGCAAAAAAAAAAAAAGTTTGCTCAACAAAATATGAAATTGATTGGATGGTTAAAGTTTAATATTTTTTTCTTTCATTTTTGTAGTTTTTGCTTTGTTTTTTTTTTTTGTGCATTTCGTACATTCATTTCAAGGTTGAAATAAAATGCATAATTTATGCGCAATGAAAACGAAAAACGTATGAGTGAACAACAAAAAAAAATAACAAAGTATAATAGTTTTGTTGGCCTACAATTGCATGTGAGCCTTATTTTCGAAATTTTAAATGCTCAAAGACAAGCCGGAAATGCAAATACATACAGCAGAAAAGGAAAGCAAAAAAAACAAAATGGCTGAATGAACATTTAAATGTTTTGTTGGGAGTTAAATGTTAGAAATAAAAGAAAGCATGGAAATTTTTTGAAATTTAAAGAAAATTGGGTAAATTTTTATTTTTAGAGTTTTGTAGGTCAGGTGTAGTATCCGCAGTAATTTAGCTTGAGAATGTAGAAAAATTAAAATGGCTTTAATATCATGATGAAGTAATATAAAGTTTATATAATTCCTTAAGATTTAAATTGTTAAATGTAAAATTGCAGATCATCAATAGTTCATGTATCAATGTCTCTGTTAAAGGCAGGATAAACTCAAAATTAGCTCTTTTTTTGTAGAACTTCTTATTGAACATTTATTTTTAAATAAATAAAACTCAACATATTTAGTTCCACTTATGACATTTTTCTTGTGAATTATTTTTGATTTATTTTTTTTTTTGTTAAATGCTTCACTAACTTTTCAAAGCTTTTATCTTATTTGGAAACCTTTGATTTCTTTGCTATTCTATTTAACTCTTAAATTACATACATCCTGTGCTGTACTTTCAATTTTTTTTGCTCAACATGAAGAAAAAAAGAACAACGGAAAAATGAAATAAAATTTGTTCTCATTATTCTAGATATTCACTCCTTTGCTCAAGGTTGTAATAAAACAAATGTAAAGAAATTCTTTAGAACTTATTCTGCTGCAAACATAAAAAAGTATATGGAAAATTTTTCACAAGATTCCAACAAACATAGTTAGACACAGAGCATATATGTACATTAGGGTGGCCCCAAAATGAAAGTTGCTGATGTTCCCACCGAAAATGAAAATTTGGTTCTTTCTAAGATATGTTGATAGGAGGATGTATTGTAATTAAATACACCTAGGCTACTATCGGGCCTATTGTGCGCTCCTTTTCATAAAAAAAATAAAAAATTGTTCACTGAGTATATTATTTTTCAGTGTTCAGAAACTCAGTTTCCTGGGCGTAATTCCTAAGAATTTTAGTCAGGAATGTTATTTCCGGAAAAACATCACTTCCAATATACTTGGATCTAACTTCGACGAATGCTTGACAGTTGCAAAGAAAGTGCTCCAGAGATTCATTGTCCTCTCCACATGCTCTACATTCGTCTGAATCTGCACGGCCAATTTTGTATAGATGTGCTCGTAATCCTGTGTCCACTCAGAATACGTACCATCGTACTAACTTCAGACTTGTTCATTTTGAGGAGAATTCTCGTCTTGTTATTATCAAGGTCACCATATATATTTAATTTAGCTTTTGTTGCGTAGAATGGTTTTGCATTCGTCAGGTTAACTACCTCAATCTCCCTTCCCTTTAAAGCTATTACATTCGCCCTTTCGTTGCCAACTACTCCTGAGTGTTCAGGTACCCATATGATGTAAACCTTACCTCTGGGAGAGTATTCAGTTAAGGCTTTCTTACAATCCAATACGGTCTTAGATTTAATTCTGTCACCTCATATCGCCCTAATTGCCTTTTGGCTGTCGATGCATACATTAAGGGCCGTGGGCGCCATATTTATTCTAATCCAATTTACACATTCCGTTATCGCTCTGACTTCTGCCTGGAAGCTTGTGTTATGATTAGGTAAACGGTAGTATATTTCTGTTTCTGGGTCTTCAATATAGAACCCCAGGCCCACTTTATCCCCCATCCGTATAACAACGGTTTCCTGCTGGTATTTGCTCTAGTTTTCCTCTTGACGAAGACATTCTATCTGGGGTTTGCGTTTCAAAGTTTGCGACATATTCTGTGTCTGGTAGGCGATTAGGCACGTCCGATGATTGTGTATAACCTTCCAATGTGTCCAGTATACATTGATGACGTGTCCTATAACCGCTTTTGGTCAGTTCGCCTAAGGTAAAGAGCCGTTCAGCTGTAAGCGCCGCTTCATATCTTAAATATGTTTCAATGGGTGGAATATCTAGCAACGTTTCCAGAGCTTTGGTTGAAGTAGTACACGTGGCACCACTTATACCCAAGCAGCATGTACGCTGAACTCCCTGTAGTAGTTTGATATTACACTTTTTGTCCAAAGCAGTCCACCAGATTATGAAAGCATAAGCTAGAATTCCAATTCATTCTAAGATATCATTTCTCAAAATTGTTGTCCTGACATCAATATTTGTTGAGCTGGACCAAAGGAGAAAAAGGTCCTTTTTTAAGGTTTTTATGATTTTTATCACACTTCTTGCAAATAAACCATATGCAAATTTAGTATCATATGAAAGGTCTTTGGAAGACGATTTCAATAACATAACACAATTTTGTATACAACTCCAAAGCTATTACAAATGTCGTAATTTTTCGGAAAGTTTTTAAGTTTTTCGAATTTTTACATAGAATTATTTAATGTAATTAATTTAAATTATTACATTATAAACCTGATATAATTTCACCAAAATGTTTTTTTCTGTTTTTCGAAATTCGACATGTTTTGTATTTTAATTAAATATTTTTAATTCTATTTCCTCACATTTCTGATATGCAATTTAAAGCGTTTCTCACTGACCTTTCTAATGATACAAATATTTCATATCTTTTCTTTGGAAGAAACATGAAAAAAATCATAAAAACCTCAAAAAGGGCATTTTTATCCTTTGGTCCAGCTCACCAAAAATTGACGTCAGGACAAAAATTTTGAGAAATTTTATCTTAGAACCAATTAAACTTTAATTTTAGTTAGGAACATTGACACCTTATTTTTCCTCCATACAAAAGGGGCCACCCTAATGTACATATATATATGTATTTCAGTTGTATTATTATTTTATTTCTCTATATGTTTTTTTAATATAAATTCAGTCAATTACATGTCAGCACTCTGTCAAAATGCAGATTGTTGTTCATGAGCCAAATTAAGCACAGGTACATACATATAAATAAATTTTCGCTTTTTTTTAACAAAAAATTTTTCATTTCAATATACATGAGTTTATATCTCTATATTTTATAATGAATTTTTTTCTTAACAAAAAGTTAAAAAAAAAAAAACAAAATTCCACGTAACTTGTCATATTCCCTACATATGTCATATTCCGCCCTAAAACCTCTCGGTCTAACTATTATGAAACATATTTCATCTTAAACTCACGTATTTTATAAATGAACATTTGAATACTAAAAACAAAAGTATAGAAATTACTCCTACAAGGATTGTGTCTCTTTTTTTCTGGTCACATACACAATTTCTGTAGCAATTTTGTAAATATGTACAAAAAAAAAATGTCATAATAAAATATATTAACGCCATAATATACATAATTTTTATGAGTGTGTGTGGTGTCATAAATAATTATATAAAATTTATTATTTTATATATTTATTAAGAAGTGCGTTGTTATTTGCATATTCGTATTTATGGTTTTTTTTTTTTTGTGTGTAATAAAATTTAATTTTTATTTAACATTATTTACACAGGAGGTCAGATATTATTACATTTAATGCATTACGATTATTATTAATTATTGTTTGGTTATTAGGGGGGCGCATTCAAAAAATTTCCAAATTTGTTTAAAAGCATGAGTTATTACAGCTTTTCGCTTATTTTTGAATGGGCTCGTCATTTAAGCCAATTTCAGAATTGATTTCTTATGCAGAATTTAAATGGACTTAAATGCGGTATTTACAATAGATGGCGTATCTTTTGAACGCAGTTTTTGAATTAAATAACTAAACTATATTTGGAAAAACTTATCTGATTTTATACCCTACAGCTTCGTGAGAATTTTGGATCAATAAAAGGTTGAAACTCTTAATAGGTATTCGATGTCAGTTTAACCATGTCCGTCTGTCCGTTTTTAGTAAAGTTTGTTTTCAAATGTCCGTCTGTATGTTTGTTGAAATCAAATTTCTTTTATATCAGACATTTCAATTATATCAGACATGCTTTCCAGAAGTTTCCTATTTAAATCCAGCAAAATAACTCTATATATAACGGAGTAATGATAAATTTCAGAAACAATGCATGAAAATATTATGATTTTTTTATAAATTGGAAATAAATACTTCATAAACATTGAAATAAGCTTTTACTTAATGTATAGACAGACGGACAGACAGACGGGCATGTCTAAATCGAATTATTGAAGATTTGGATCCCGAAGATACCTGGGGTCTTCAGAAAACCGATTTCAACAGACACGCAGACGGACAGACAGCAAACTTATATATACCATTCTCACAATGGTGAAGGGTATAAGAATTACTAAAAATCTGGTAAAAAAAACTCATGCATTACGAAATAATTTTGTCATGAAACAGTCCTTTACATTCGTTAAATATCTGTCTTAATGAAAATATTATTGTAAAATAAAACAATAAAATTTCGTATTTTATACGAAATTTTCGTAAATATTACGAAAAAGGTAGTTCCGAATTTTTTTTTTTTTTTGTAAAGTTAAGCATGGGTATTTTAAGGAAAATTTAAGAGATCACAGATTTTCGCCGTTTTAAGCTTTTTCATATGGAATAGATTTTTTAATGGAAAATTTTCTGTCATTATCGAAAGAATATCCAAATATCTTGGGAGCTATATTATTCTATATATTATATTTCTCAGGAGTACTGATTGGAAAATTCTAAGAAACTACGTCTTGGAAAAAGAGTTCCTGAAAAAGATAATTCCTTTACATATACAAAACTAAATAAAATATTCGAGTTGAATAACCTGTAATCTTTTGATATGTTGTTGATAAGTTGACACTGTCATTATTATTTTCTTTAAACATTCTCTCATAACTGACCAGTATTTTTTTATTAGACGTAATAATCGTCAATTTAAGGGATTTTTTTCTTTTAATACAAAGTCGAATTTTTTTGATCATTTCAATTCAATTTCAAAAACCATTAAATCATGTCTCTTGCTTAACGAAAACTGGCCATGCCTGGCGAAGTGTGTGAAATAATACAAATGGTGAAATTTGATTTGTATCATTAATTTTACCATTTGTAAAAACAGGTTTTGATTTTTCGATATAAAATTAAACATCTGGGCCCAAATTATGGCATACGATATCGATCGAAATCTCCATTTAGATTATATTGAGATTTCGATCGATATCGTATGCCGTAATTTGGGCCCTGGCTTAACCTGGTACCTTTTTACAAATTTTGACTTCATTTTCTATTTGCAACAAACTGGACAATTGCTAATTAATATTTTGATACCCACCATCAAAAAAGATGGGGTGTATATTGATTTTATCATTCCGTTTGTAACACATCGAAATATTGGTCATAGACCCACAAAAGTATATATATTCTGGGTCCTCATTAAATTCTAAGACGATCTAGCCATGTCTGTCCGTCCGTCTGTCTGTCTGTCTGTCTGTCTGTTGAAAGCACGATAGAGTCCGAATGGAAAGAGCTAAAGGGTTGAAATTTAACATAAATATTTTTTATAGGTAAGGTTTGTTTGGTATTGAAAATGGGCAATATCGGTCCACGTTTTCGGATAGCCCCCATACAATAGCCCCTCGAAAAGCAGCTTTAACAGCCATATCTTGTTTAAAAATACAAATATAGCGATGAAATTCGACATAAGTAATTTCCTTATGATCCAAAATCACTATGCAAAATTTTATGAGGATCGGTCCATAATTGACCCTACCCCCATATAAGGTCCCCTTCAGAAAATGACTTTAACGCTCATTACTGGCTTAGAAATACTAGTATATAGATGAAATTCGACATAAGTAAGTTTCATACGAGTCAAAATCTATCTAAAAAATTTTATGAGGATCGGTCCATGATTGACCCTACCCCCCATATAAGGTCCCCTTCAGAAAATGACTGCAACGCTCATTAATGGTTTAAAAATACGAGTGTAACGATGAAATTCGACACAAATAAATTTAATACGAACCAAATTCTGTCTACCAAATTTTATGAGGATCGACCCATAATTGACCCTACCCCCTATATAAGGTCCCCTTCAGAAAATTACTTTAACGCTTATAACTGGCCTAAATATACGAATATATAGATGAAATTCGACATAAGTAAGTTTCATTCGAGTCAAACGAGGTGTGATGGTGGGTATATAAGATTCGGCATAGCCGAATATAATACTCTTACTTGTTAATAATATTTCCTACAATGGAATATGTTATTCTATAGTTTTTGGTATCAAAAGTTTAGAAACACTTTAATTTTTATTATATTCGTGTAAAATATGTTTTCTCAGTCTAAGCTCTAACATCATTTTTTTTCAAAACTAAACTAATAATTAAAAATATATTTAACGATATCAGATTAAACCGTAATAGCTTATTAAAATCCAAAATTTCACTTTAATGTACCAACTAGTATTGAAAATAACAACTATTAAAAATTATTCGATTTTAGTAGGTTCAAACTTTATAAAAAGTTTTACCACCCACCAACATTGGTTTATACAGGTTATATACAATTTCAATATATTGTATTTTCTGATATAACAAACTTCTTTTTGTGGAGTTGCATTATTAAATTTGTGTACAAATCAATTGGTCAATTTATTACTTATTGTATGTAATAATAACGCATGAGTTATATATTTTAATTTGATATTACTTATACGTAATTTATGGTTGATTAGTGGTGCAAAGGTGTTTTATGAAACAGAGTTTCGCGTTACTATTTTATCTTTTAACATAAATAATATGTTTTTTAAACTTTTGTGGATATATAATACATTTTTAAATAGAATTATATTTTTTTTAGTAATTTTTTTACAAAACTGTGATGTGTAGTTTTATAACATGCTTAAGATAAACACATAGACTAAAATGGATTTATCGAATCTGAACATTATTTTAAAGATGAATGATCTAAATCACTATAAGGTTTTTAGATAGAACAATATGTAAAGTGTGTCCCAAGAAGTAGAGTTTTAATATAGAAAATATATACATATATATATTTTACTTACGCCATATTAAAAAACAGCAGAATATAATGTTTATGCCCTTCAAATTAAAACATCAGCAAATTTATTTCTCCTCTTAACGATTTTATAAACATAAACAATTTCAAATTCAAATTTTTCCATAATATTATATTTGGTAGAAAATTATACGGTAGTAAATATTTACCTAAAAAGAAAATTAAAAAAAAAAAAAAAACGAAATCATCATCACAATTGTTTTATTTACATTTGGGCTTATAAATCACAACTTTTGAAAAAATAATATTTATTTATAGAAAATAGAAGAAAAAATTGCATAAATTAAATAATTTATAGATAAACAAATGGGAATAAATTATTTATGATTTTTTCATACATTTGCACATCTATATTTTTGTTAAAATTTTAAATATTATATAATTTTTTAAACGGCCACAACTTAAATATTTATTTATCTAGGGAAAAATCAAGCAAAAAATCATCACATATACATATAAACAAGGCATGTATATGAAAGTATAAAATAGTAAAATGCAAATTGTATTTATGTGCGAATGTCTAAACGAATGGCTGTCAGACGGATAGACTGACTACATAGATATTTGTGGTTATTGTTGTTATGTTTCTATATAGAAAATGAAAACAAATTAAATTTTATGCTTATTGTAGAAAAACTTGTTGGTTAAGGTATCTAGATATGCTTGACTGACTGACTGAGTGACGGACTGACTATGGCTAGGAATGTGGGTTGTACAATGTTGATGAACAAAATGTTGGTATGTTTGGCTTGTATTTGGTAGCATGTATTTTCAATTTTTTTTTTTATTTTTCTATTGTATATTTTGCATTCTACTGTTACCTTTTCTGACTTTTACCATTACTTTTCTATTCGTTCTCTTTTTTTGACCCCGCAGTTTCGTGTAGATGTCATTTTCTGTCAAATTTTCGTTTAATACATACTAAATAAATAATCTTAAAGGTACAATGGCTTCCTCTAAAAATTATTTCAGCAAATTAAACTTAGATTTTTACGTTCAATACAATTGATCCGAGATTATAAAAAAAATCATTGACTCCTCGTTAAACAGCTGGGCAATTTTTTTGGCTTAGTTTTTGTTGCTGCTGTGCATATGATACTATGATAGATTGAAATATCTGAGAATATTTTTCCTCCTTTTTTAAGTTTATTTATGTTTTTTCTGTCTGCACTTTTATGTAAAAGTAGTTACATACAAACGTATGTATGTGTGTTTAATAATATACATTTATGCATTTTAATATGTATTTCAGTCTAAGGAATCCTTTAAATGTAGAGCATGTATGTATCTTAAATAATTTGCTATATAAAGTTTTATCATAATTTTAATAGTAAATTCCACAAATTCAAAGAATAAATACGAAAATATTACATACATATGTAACACCCGTTACAAATTTAATAAAATTATGAACTTAACATAACCAGAAGCAATATCTATTCGGAGCTAAAAGTTATGTATGAGTACTTCCTGTCTCTTGAACGATCCTCATGCAACAGGAATCGGTGTGATTAAATTATATATTTATATGTATATCGATAATTATAATTATATAGACTAGACTATAGACTAAACTATAGACTAGACTATAGAATAGACTATATACTAGATTATAGACTAGACTATAGACTAGACTATAGAATAGATTATAGACTATACTATAGACTAGACTATAGACTAGACCATATACTAGACTATAGACTAGACTATAGATTATACCATATACTATACTATAGACTATACTATAGACTAGACTTTAGACTAGACTATAGACTAGACTATAGACTAGACTATAGACTAGACTATGGACTAGACTATAGACTAGACTATAAACTAGACTATAGACTATACTATAGACTAGACTTTAGACTAGACTATAGACTAGACTATAGACTAGACTATAGACTAGACTATAGACTAGACTATAGATAGACTATAGACTAGACTATAGACTAGACTATAGACTAGACTATAGACTAGACTATAGACTAGACTATAGACTAGACTATAGACTAGACTATAGACTAGACTATAGACTAGACTATAGACTAGACTATAGACTAGACTATAGACTAGACTATAGACTATACTATAGACTAAACTATAGACTAGACTATAGACTAGACTATAGACTAGACTATAGATTAGACTATAGACTAGACTATAGACTAGACTATAGACTAGACTATAGACTAGACTATAGACTAGACTATAGACTAGACTATAGACTGGATTATAGACAATACTATAGACTAGACTATAGATTAGACTATAGACTAGCCTATAGACTAACCTATAGACTAGACTATAGACTAGACTATAGACTAGACTATAGACTAGACTATAGATTAGACTATAGACTAGCCTATAGACTAGCCTATAGACTAGACTATAGACTAGACTATAGACTAGACTATAGACTATAGACTAGACTATAGACTAGACTATAGACTAGACTATAGACTAGACTATAGACTAGACTATAGACTAGACTATAGACTAGACTATAGACTAGACTATAGACTAGACTATAGACTAGACTATAGACTAGACTATAGACTAGACTATAGACTAGACTATAGACTAGACTATAGACTAGACTATAGACTAGACTATAGACTAGACTATAGACTAGACTATAGACTAGACTATAGACTAGACTATAGACTAGACTATAGACTAGACTATAGACTAGACTATAGACTAGACTATAGACTAGACTATAGACTAGACTATAGACTAGACTATAGACTAGACTATAGACTAGACTATAGACTAGACTATAGACTAGACTATAGACTAGACTATAGACTAGACTATAGACTAGACTATAGACTAGACTATAGACTAGACTATAGACTAGACTATAGACTAGACTATAGACTAGACTATAGACTTGACTATAGACTAGACTATAGACTAGACTATAGACTAGACTATAGACTAGACTATAGACTAGACTATAGACTAGACTATAGACTAGACTATAGACTAGACTATAGACTAGACTATAGACTAGACTATAGACTAGACTATAGACTAGACTACAGACTAGACTATAGACTAGACTATAGAATAGACTATAGACTAGACTATAGAATAGACTATAGACTAGACTATAGACTAGACTATAGACTAGACTATAGACTAGATTATAGACTAGACTATGGACTAGACTATAGACTATACTATAGACTAGACTATAGACTAGACTATAGACTAGACTATCGACTAGACTATCGACTAGACTATAGACTAGACTATAGACTAGACTATAGACTAGACTATAGACTAGACTATAGATTAGACTATAGACTAGACTATAGACTAGACTATAGACTAGACTAGACTATAGACTAGACTATAGACTAGACTATAGACTAGACTATAGACTAGGCTATAGACTAGACTATAGACTAGACTATAGACTAGACTATAGACTAGACTATAGACTAGACTATAGACTAGACTATAGACTAGACTATAGACTAGACTATAGACTAGACTATAGACTAGACTATAGACTAGACTATAGACTAGACTATAGACTAGATTATAGACTTAACTATGGACTAGACTATAGACTACCACTATAGACTTAACTATAGACTAGATTATAGACTTAACTATAGACTAGACTATATTCAAGACTATACACAGAGAAAACAGTTTCGTTGTGTTAACCCAATTTGTTGCCAATCGAATTTGGTCGGTTACGACAACTATCATATAAATCGATTGCAATAGCCGAATATTTCAATGGTTCATACCGAATTATTTCAATATAGTAACTGAAAATATTGGTTAGCACAATTGCAAATAGTATTTTATAATATGATTGTAATAATCGAATCATTCGGTAATTAAAAAAATATATATTTTTTGTTTATTTAACTTTGTTTTAGCGCATACATTAGATACATACATAAACATGTAATTTACATTAAAAATATATTTTTTTCGAAAGACTATCCCAATTTGCTCCAGTTCCAACGTCATCTTGAAATCAAATTGTTCTTGATGACAAATTTCAAATACCTTAGATATTCAACAAATAGTGACCAATACTCCTCAATTCCTGTTTAATAGACAGAATTCTTTTAAAAATTATCACTAACATTTGCCCAATGTTCACTAACATTTGCGTGGAAATTTCATCATGAAACTATGAAAAAGAAAAATCAATTAGATTTGTGTGTTTCCTGAACATTTATCTAACTTACCATTGTTTTACACATGATTTCTGCTTTATCCAGCCCTATTAATGACAAACCACTCATATATTTTTGTTCCTGTTTAATTTAAATGTAAAATTTCTTGGTTTATTTAAAATTTTAGATTTTTGTGTAATTTAAAATTTTTTGGAATTATTATTTAAAAACGTCAGAAGGAAACTACGGTATTATCGGTTCTGAGCACTGAATTTTTATAAACTAACCGAATTTATTTATTACATCGACCAATATTTGGTACTAACAAATTTTTGCTGTATTTTAGTTTGCTACCTCCATCGAATTTTGTAGATAGTTTACGAAATGTTACGATTCGATTGTGTTAACTAAAAATA
Organism: Lucilia sericata; assembly: GCF_015586225.1. Lineage (NCBI taxonomy): Eukaryota > Metazoa > Arthropoda > Insecta > Diptera > Calliphoridae > Lucilia > Lucilia sericata. Next base: position 24,559 of record NW_023994389.1, on the reverse strand, counting down.
TGATTGATTATACCTTAATTTGATTCAAATTACTTTCTTTCGATTTTAAACATAGAAAAATAGTTGGAGTCGCATTATTTTAATAATAACAATTAAATTTCTATCGAAATTATGAAATATTAATAATGGCAACCGATTTCCAACTAATCTTTTTTCTGTGTGTACCTAAACTATAGACTAGACAATAGACTACAAAAGTCAAATCATTCAGAACTATGCTCTTATGTGTTAAATATCTAGCTCTAACAAGTCTATACAAATTTCATAAATTGGTCTGAGTCCATACTGCGCACCATAAAAAACAAGCATTTGCATATTTTGGATTCCCTGCTCATCACCCATAAGTAATAAAAATGCAAGGATATACTTGAACCAAATTAATGGAAGCAATCATTATCTAAATTAATTACTATGCACATTTCATACTTCCCATTAATGCCCAATTAGCATTGAAATTATTTCATGACAATATTATTTTATTTAAAACAAATTCTTGAGAAGGTCTACAAAATATTACAATCTCAAAGGTATTTAAGCGAAATTGTTTCGACTTTAGAAATTTAGGTTTTAATAAACGAAATGCACAAGCACCTAAATAATTTTCTTATAATTCATAATTCTATTCAACCCAAATTCTAAGTAAAATAACAAAAATAGCAAAAATAATATTACAAAACAATTTTATAATTTATTCTCGGAAGTACCATAAAACCTAAAATAATAAATGAAATTGTATGTAAAATGTTTTTATGCACTTCAATGAGTTCGTTATTTAAGACAGGGTTTGCTAAGAAAAAATACGTAAAAATGTTTCCTAAACACTGAGTAACAGCTGGCTGTTGTTAGGAGCTTTAGTCTTCAACTAACTTAAATATTAACAAAATGTTGAAACTATTTGAAAAATTTTCTTCTATTGACTGACTTTCCAGTATAAACTCTTATACTTTTCGAACAGACATGCGCTGTCTGTTTCCAAACTTAAACTCTTCGAATGTGTGGTAAAATCATGAAAAAAGTATCACTTTCTAATCAAGTTAGAGGTTAAACATTAATGTTTTATAATAAATTTAAATTTAGCTAAAGTACATACTTACATTGTACTTAAAGTACTAAAATACGGTTCATTGAAGAATCTAGCACAGATATGTATTCGTATGTCTGTCTGTCGGTTTAAGCTATAGGAGGTCAAGATCTAATGGATTAAAGTTATAAACTGTGAAAGTTGTAAATTTGCAATGAAGTTAAGGTAAAATTAAGTGTTTAAGGTAATTGTGGATATTTACATAAAATTCTAAAGAGAAAGTGAACATTAAATTAATTAATAATACAGTACAAAACGTTTTATAGAAATGTAGTTCGTCTATAAGTTATACACATATGTATGTATGTCCGAATCTAAATTACATTCCGACGACTGTCGATGACTTTCATTAAAACGCCCATTAAAACTTTAGACTGATACACAGTCTAGTCTATAGTCAAAACCATATACTGATTTAAAGTAAAGAATGTTTTAAAGTCAAGACCATCGTCTATAGTGAAGACTACAGCCTGGCCTCTAGCCTGTTCTGTTGGTCTATTGTCAAGACTATGGACTGGTGTAGATAGTTTGGACTTTAGAACACTCTAAAGTCTGCCCTATAGATCAATTCATAATCTGGACTATAGACTACTATAAAGCCTGGACAATTGACACACATATATGTAGCCTGGGCTATTGAGCAGTCTATAGTTTGGACTATACATCAATTTATAGTTTGGACGTTACCCCAGTCTATAGTTTGGCATATAAAACAGTCAATAGTTTAGCCCATAAACAAGTCTATAATTTGGACTACGGACCACTCTATAGTCTGGACGATAGTTCCGTCTATAGTTTGCACAATAGACCACTCTATAGTCTGGAGTATGGATAAGTCTATTAACCAGTCTATATAGTCCAGACTATAGACTGGTCTATACTCCATACTATACATCAATCTATATTCTGGAGTATAGATCAATCCATATTCTGGAATACAGGCTATTCTATAGTTGAGACTATAGACGGATCTCCACTCTAGATTTAAGATTGTTATATAGTCTAGACTATAGTATGGACTACAAAACTGTCTACAGTCTGGACTACAAATCTGTGGTCTGAACTATGGGACAATCTTTAACCGGACAATAGACCAATCTGGAATATAAACCAATCTATAATCTATACTTTAGACCAGTTTACTGTATGGACTATAGACCTATCTATAGTCTGAAATATTAATCAATCTATAGTCTGTACCATAGACTTTAGCCCCGTCTATAGTCTAAAACATAGATTACTCTATAGTCTAGTCTAAATAGTCTAAACTATAGACCAGTCTAGAGTTTGGAATATAGATCAGTCTATAGTCTGGACTATAGATCAATCCACATACATATATTTTGGACTACAGGCAAGTCTATGGTCTGAACAATAGACCAATCTATATTCTGGAGAATAGACTATATAAACAAGTCTACATATGTTCTATAATATAGATCACTTTATTGTCTGGACTATAGACTAATCTATAGTCTGGACTATTGATCAATCTATAGTCTGGACTTTCGACATTAGCTCCGTCTATAGTATAAACTAAATATTACTCTTTAGTTTGAACTAAAATAAATTGTACATTTTTAGTTAAAGAAAATTATAAATCATCATTTCAGAAAATCTAAAACACAACCTAATTTGGTTCCTTTTACAACAGTTTTGTCCATTCATCAAAAAATATTCAAATCAATAGATCAATTCTTGTTATTCTATTGACCTTGTGCTTTATGTCTAAGTGTTGCAAAATATTGCAATTGTTTTAAAGTTTTATCTATTTGGCATAAATTGAGTGTGCATATAGTACACATACAAAGCCCCTTTTTGTTCTATTATTTCTATTGTTTTTCACTGTTTGCATTTTTGGCACACAATAAATAATACAATCATCATCATGTTAACAAATGTTTTATAAGTTTTTTTTTTTGTTTCATAGTGGCACACATTTAGTATTTATAAGGATGTGTGAATGTAATCGTATTTGTTGAATAGTATCAAGCATAAATGACTTGAATATAATAAATAATACATTCAGTTCATTTCATTTCTGTATTTTTTTATTGAAATAAAAACAATGACTTTTTTCTAAAAAAAAAAAAAAACGGAAATAAAACTACAAGCCTAAAATTAATTACACTACAGTGCAAATAAATAAAGCTATGTTATACAAACACCTCTTGCAACTATAAATGTTTATTAAAGTGTTTGTCTTTGGATTTGTTAGTGTAGGTGAGTCCATTATATTTATATGTCTGTAAGTATGTGTACATATACATATAAAATGAAAAAGGAATATGCACGAGTGATTGTAGTAAAGTGGTATTGGAACTAAATGAAGTGTAGCTTATTGTAGTCAGTCAGGCACTCAGTTAGTCAGTTACATTGTAAAGGATTATCTATAGACAGCGACAGCAATAGCTGCAATAACAACAACTACAACAAGAGCCGTAAAGGCAAAAAATTTTTGCTGAAAATAGCAACAATGGCAACAACAATAAACTGAAAGATTGGAAATTTGCCAGCATATGAAAATAGGGTTTTTTAGTTGGAGGGGTTAATTTGAAAACTTAACTATAGTCTATATCCTTAACTATAGACTAGGCTATAGCAAGGGAGCAGATTATGACCACGGCTAGTCTTATCTAAAGATCATTCTATTGTCTTGACTATAGATCCTAAATACAGATCAGGATCTATAGTCAAGACAGATCTATAGTCATAACTGTAGATCCGTCTATAGTTTTGACTATATATCAGTTTATGATCATGACTAGTCTATTAGTCTATAGAACAGATTATAGATCCGTCTGTAATTCGGGGTATATATAAACTTCTTTAGATCAGTCTGAAATTTTCAATTTACATCATTATTTTCTGGGCTATACGAGTAGCTCAGTTCATAGTCTTGATCATACATCTGTATTGACTATTTAGGAACTATATCTCAGTAAAGACAGGACCATATTGTCTTTAGATTAGTCAATAGTCTTGACTAATCTACTTACAAATCAGTATTGAGTATTGTTTATAGAATTGGTCAGGTCTTGGTAATTGATCAGTGTATAGCATTGAGTATAGATCAGCCTATACTACAGACTAGTGTATAGTAGTAAAGTCTTGACTACAGAAAAGACTTCTATAGTTATGTATTTAGATCATTCTATAGTCTTGACTATACGTTGAACTGTAATCCAGAATTTAAACCCCTCTATAGTCAAGACTATTGGCTGATCTACTGTTAAGATCATAAACTGATCGATAGTCAAGAATGTGGATCAATTTACAGTCTTGACTTTAGACCAGTCTATAGTCAAGACTTTAGATCAGTCTATAGTCAAGACTATAGATCAGTATATAGTCAAGACTATAGATCTGTCTATAGTCAAGACTATAGATCTGTCTATAGTTAAGATCATAGATCTGTCTATAGTCAAGACTATAGATCTGTCTATAGTCAAGACTATAGATGTGTCTATAGTCAAGACTATAGACGTGTCTATAGTCAAGACTATAGATGTGTCTATAGTCAAGACTATAGATCTGTCTATAGTCAAGACTATAGATGTGTCTATAGTCAAGACTATAGATGTGTCTATAGTCAAGACTATAGATGTGTCTATAGTCAAGACTATAGATGTGTCTATAGTCAAGACTATAGATCTGTCTATAGTCAAGACTATAGATCTGTCTATAGTTAAGATCATAGATCTGTCTATAGTTAAGATCATAGATCTGTCTATAGTTAAGATCATAGATCTGTCTATAGTCAAGACTATAGATCTGTCTATAGTCAAGACTATAGATCTGTCTATAGTCAAGACTATAGATCTGTCTATAGTCAAGACTATAGATGTGTCTATAGTCAAGACTATAGATGTGTCTATAGTCAAGACTATAGATGTGTCTATAGTCAAGACTATAGATCTGTCTATAGTCAAGACAATAGATCAGTCTATAGTCAAGACTTCAGATAAGTATATAGTCAAGACTTCAGATAAGTATATAGTCAAGACTATAGATAAGTCTATAGTCAAGACTATAGATAAGTCTACAGTCAAGACTATAGATGAGTCTACACTCAAGACTATAGATGAGTCTACACTCTAGACTATAGATAAGTCTATAGTCAAGACTACTGATAAGACTATATTGAAGACTATACAGGTTTTTTACAGTTTTGACTATAGTTTTTACAGTTTTGACTATAGACAGTCAAGACTATAGACTAGTCTATAGTCAAAACTATAGATCAGTCTACTGTCAAGACTATAGATCAGTCTATAGTCAAGATTATAGATCAGTATATAGCCAAACTATAGTTCAATCTATACTCAAAACTGTAGTTCAATCTATAGTCAAAACTATAGATCAGACTATAGTCAAGCCTATAGACTAATCTATAGTCAAGATTATTGATTAGTCTATAGTCAAGACTATAGATCAGTCTATAGTCCAGACTATAGATCAATCTATAATCAAGACTATAGATCAAGACTTAAGATCAGCTGTAGCTTTAAATATATCAGTATATAGCCCAGACTGTATTCAAGACTATAAACAATAGACTAAATATACATAAATATATAGAACAGAGTATAGTTTTTATAGGCAAATCTGTATTCATGATGACAAACACCTTTTTTAGGCATAAGCTTTTGAACGCATACATGTAATCCACTACCACAACTGCCATCAATCGAAACGTATGTACACTATGGTTCTACTGAAAATGTGCCAACAACCAACAGTTTATTGGAAAATAATACAGAGCGAAAATGTGCACACACAAAACTGAATGAAAAAATAGCTGAAACTATATTTAAAAGGGTTATAAATAAAAAAATAACGAAAGGATTATTAAAAAAATCGCTATATAAAATATTTATAAACACACAAACAAACAATACTTATAAGAGAGTATAAACAAATAAATATAGAAGATAGAAACACATTCACATTTTCATCTAATGAAGTGTACATTGGATACTCAATAATAGATTAGTAGTTTAGAAAGATGATTTATACTGAAACTAAAATAAACACAAAAAAATAGAAAGTATAACACAGATATAGATATGGGGCAATAGTAAGTTTACAAGGATTAGGGGAAATGATAATTAAAGTGGTACATAGTTGTTGTATGACAATGTTCGTAATTAACTAACGGGTTTTTGGAGTAAATTTTGGAAGATTTCCAAAATAACTATTGAAGCTTTTAACCTTTCTGGTGAATTCCATGAAACTACATTGAAATGTTTCTTATAGCTTTAAAGTATTTTTATCTCGTGTTCTTATTTTTTTTAGAGAAATCTGATCTATCTTTTAACGTTTCCTTTAAATTAATATGCTTAATTTTAGTAAATGTAAAACAAGTAAAAACTTTTTAACACTCAGTTAACTATTTCACAATGAAATAGTTAGCAAAATATTTTAGTTAAGGGAAATGCAAAACACTTAATGCGTTGTTTTTCAAGTATCTGTTGAATTTTACCCCCACAAAAGTTGGTTCCTTAATGTTATTTATGATTTCAAAATATTTACACCCTCCAAAAAAAAAAAAGAATTCCCGAAACTAATGTTTGACTTTAGTTTTAACTTCAACCAAAATCAAATTTAATCATTCTTTAAGGAACACAATATTAAAATTTATTAAGACAAAAATCACAGTAACACATTAGTTTCCACTAAATTGTGTTTGTATTCTGCAAAACAGAAGGGAAGTAAGTAAGAAATTATAGTTGGTAATGGCCGCCTTTATAATACCATACATTAGTGAATTTTAGAAAAGGGTCTTGGTCCTACAAAGATCAAGTCCCTACAGAATTGTCATTAAATATCAATTTTGAACCGATCACTACGAATACTAACCGATACTAACCGAATTTAAACGATATCCACGTCGTGTTTGAACACAAGGTCCGATGGAAGCATGGACCTAATTAAAAAATCTTAAAAAAGATTTTGAGCATGATATTTGTGTGGGATCAATATTTGTGAGCATTACATACATCATAAAAACTTACACTTCCTGTCTACTATGAAGACGAGTGTAGGGTACAAAAAACAAACAAGAAAACGTTCATACAAATCCATTGATTATTGCGTTACCCAAATGATAGTTTGAGTAAAATAAGTTAATTTAACCCATATTCAAGCACACAAATATATTCAAAGATTTACTTCAATACACTGGCACAAAGTTGTACTTTTAACCCTGTTATAGCAAAAAGTAAAAGAAAAAGAAAAAAAACTTTAAAGACAAAGTTCTTACATTAATGTGCGCAGTCACATGTGAACTTGTTTTATATTTTCAATGATTTTTCTTCCGTTCAAAAGTAGATACACCCAGCAGTTCTAAAGTACCGATGTACCGATGGAAATCACTTGATCTTTTACAGACTAAACCCGCACTTCACTTCAAATACTAATTGACTGTACAATAGTTTAGATTTGGTATGTTAAATAACTTCCTAAGGTATAGTAAAACAATTAAATTGTCGCTTAGATTACATTACTTAGGAACTCTAAAGTGGCAATTTCCTTCATTTCGGCTTAACAACTGATCCATAACTAGTTCCACGTTTGGAAAAACACTACCCAATAAGGATACTTAAGCTCCTTGTAAAACTACTAGGAAATGCAGTACAAATACTTACATTCATATACATACATATACACAACATACACATGAACAGTCTAACAGACAGATAGTCAACCATAAAGTGTGCATTCCCTACAAACAAATATTCTTTTAGTTCTTCCACTTTCTGTCTTCTGATGTTTTCATACTCATACAAGAATATTTAGTAGAAATTCAATCCGTATTAATCGGATTTTCAGCGCGGATTTAAAGTTGTTCATCTTTTATTTCTTTATATTGTTTTTTTTTTTTCTTTTTTAACTTGTAATTTGTTCTATATTTCTTATTTTCCTTCACTTACTACTTGCAACAAACTTTTGTTTGTATGTGTATAAAACATTTGCGTGTGTGTGTTAAAGTTTTTATATACTGATTGGGGAATCTGTGTCTGTGCTAAAGTTTTATTGTACACTACTTCGAGTACTTTTAATATTGTTCTCGATCTAAAGAATAACTTCGAGGAGCAGCTCATACATACAAGGGTGTAATCTTAACGATAAATTCATCATGTTAAAGACATCGGGGTCCAAAGTCTTCGAAATCCCGTAGAGGAACAAATTATGTTGTCCATCGAGAACAGGATTAAAATCTCTCTTTTATATGCTAATAAAGGTTTATTATCTATTAATCTCTTAGCAAGATCTCAAAGCTGATATTCTAAGTGAAATAAGGATAAAGATAATTTGCTCCGATGCCTACATAGTGACCCAAACAAGGCTAAGGAAGTGGTAGTATAAGAATTTAGTGAAAGAAGTGCCGCTTGACTATCGACAAAAATTTCTATGTTGAGGTCATCTAGTAACCTACAGGCTGACATTATCGCAAATATTTCAGCCTGAAAGACACTACAGTTGTTGGGAAGGCGATCAGATATACCAAACCCAGCTTCTTCACAGAAGACACCAGAACCAACACCGTAGTTCATTTTATAACCATCTGTAAAAATTCCGGTGGTATATTCGCTCTTCGCTGAGCTGCAAGCATATATGGACATTATATACCGATCTATAGGTAGGATGTGAAATATAGTATTCAGAGATACTGAAGGACTAGTTCTTAGAACAGTTGTTATCCCAATGCATGCTGATCTCTAAACTTTGTATAATTAATTTGGAAACAAACAAAGTTAATTTGCTCCGATGCCTAGTTTATGAACTATTACCATTAATATTAATATTAAAATTCTTGATCTGTTGGATCTTTTATTTCAAGTGAAATTACAGAAATTACTTGATCAAGAATCATCGAATGACTATTGATCTCAACGGGATGACATTTTATGCTCTAGCACTAAAAGAGTTCCTTCCTATGCCGTTTCGGCATATTCGTAGAAGGTATATATTCTGTCATAAAAACATAGCTTATGCATGTTTTAAAGTGCGAATAAAATTCGACTTACATTGAAAATTTTTATTTCATTAACACCACCATACGCTGAGAGTATAATTAAATTATGATATACCAATTGATCAAGCACATACAGAAAATATGCAATCAAACTTGAAGTAATTCAAAAAAATATATATGTATAATTTTTCTTTGCTTAAAACTTTTCCCTTGAAATTTCTAAATAAATTATTTTGTTTTTCGCTTAAATTAGATTACAAACAAAATAAATTTTCTTGAAATGTATGTCAGGAACGTGTGTTAGTCGAAGTTTACTCCTTCACATTTTTTCCATGTACAATAAGGAGTTAAGGCAAGAAAATATATACGTATGGAAGGAAGTTTTTTCTACCACCCGCCCATTATTTGGTATGAAATTAACGCGTTACATTTATGGTGTGAACTATACTTAAATAGTATACATAGACGAAAGTGTGTGTGTGTGTGTAGGTGTGATTAAGTTTGGATATGTGTTGGTGTCTCCTTTTAATAGTATGTGTTGTCGTTGTAACAGTAGTATTTTCTTAAATGGCAAATTTATATGTTCGCATAGAATTTCATTGAAATTGAAAATGAACAAGTACTAAAACTAACGAAATTATTTGCGCCATATACTTTTCTCTTTCAAAATAATATTTAACTTAATTAAATAATCTTATCACGGAGTTAACGCAATTTTCGACTATGGCATATACAAAAGTTTGATTTGAGCAAACAATTAGTATTTAACATGTAGAAAAGCAAAAAAACTCAGAACTAAAATAAAGGCAACAAACTAACTGTAAATGAAATTAAAGGTCGAAAAATGTTGGCTAAGAGTAGGTGGGAAAAAGTGTTTAAGTAGATAAACAAATTAAAATTATTATAGCAAAAGAAAGGGGAAAACAAATTAAATGTTAATTGAAGAAAAATAACTGAAATTTGTGTTTCATTTACTGAAGAATTTAATTTGGTGTTATATTTATACATGGGGTTATCCGCTATATATACGTATATATACGTATACATATGTATATAAAACTCTAACGTTACTGACTCAATGACTGATGCATTATCGGACTGCCTAAATGGTTGAAGCTAAAAAAAGCTTACAGCTTCTGAAAAATCAATCTGAGAATACAACTCTTGATAAAACCTAACGGAGTTGCTACTAAAACGGCATTGGTAATATCAAGAGAAGATCCCGTTCTGGCAAGATCATCTGCCTGTTCATTTCCAATACAGCCCCTATACATAGTGACCCAAACAAGGGTAATGTCAGACTAATAGGGAAGTGGTAGTATAAGAATTTAGTGAAAGAAGTGCCGCTTGACTATCGACAAAAAATACTATGTTGAGGTCATGTACATAGTACCCTACAGGCTGACATTATCGCAAATATTTCAGCCTTACAGTTATTGGGAAGGCAGTGAGATATACCTACTTCATCACAGAAGACACCAGAACCAACACCGTAGTTCATTTTAGAACCATCTGTAAAGATTCTAGTGGTATATTCGCTCGATAGGTTACCCCTACAACACTCGCTCCTGGCAGGAACCCTGACTTTGAAAACTCTATCAAAGTTCATGTGTGGCGTAATATAGTCGGATGGTTGGTTCAAGATTGGAGGTAATAGGCTTAAAATCTTAGCGTGTCCATATGTTCTTGATCTCCAACTTCCGGATGAGTTAAGCCTCGCTGCGCTGCAAGCAGATATGGACATTATATACCGATCTATAGGTAGGATGTGCAATATAGTATTCAGAGATACTGAAGGACTAGTTCTTAGAGCAGCTGTTATCCCAATGCATGCTGATCTCTAAACTTTGTACGTAAATTTGTTAAATTAATTTTGAAAACAAAGTCAGTTTATTAATATGAAAACCCTCTAGCTTTGCAAAAAAAAATGCATTTGTATAGAATTTACGTCTAGTTTAGTTCCAACTAGATACTATCACTAATTAGTTTCAATTATCATACAAGTTTCAATTATACAAGTTTCAATTATCATATGTAATTATCAACTGGAAATTACATAAAATCTTTATAATTTAACTATTGACTTCTTTATGAATTCTACGTACAATAGATTTATATCAAAATCACAATAAAATGCAGAAAAATAGCAAAAAAAATTATTTTACTAGCCTACAGAACCTAGTAAATTTGTGTGTTGCTATTCCTTCTAAAGCTTTACACATTTACAGAAGAAGTGCAACCTCATTTCACTAGTATGTGAACCATTTAATAAAGGAGGTACTCGAGGTAATAGCAATTGTAGACAGTAGACAGTTATCAAAATGAGTGACATAAGTTCACTTAAAGGAATGTGTACATAACATACATACATATGTATGTATGTATGTATGTATGTACGTACCTACATATGTTTACAGAGACAAATAACAGCAGCAGCAGAAGTTGCAATGATAACAGCCGCAGTAGAAACAACAAACGAAAAAGAATGCTGCTAAAATAGTGACACTGACAGCTGCCATGATAAATTAACTTTCTAACTACAGGTGGCAGCATTTCTTTTATTTTGAAAGAGTTCTTATTTTGTAAAATCCTTAAAAAGGAGCCAGAAATTTTAATCAAGTTCTTATAATTTGAATATGGTTAAAATTTAATTTTTAAACATTTAATTAATGTGTAAACATAAATTAGTTACTAAAAACAATTTATATGTGCCCCTTTTCTATATTTTTCTACAAACATTAAAACAAATTCTCAAATTATGTGGCCTAAATCTATGCCGTAGTCATAGCGCAAAAAAATACAAAATATGACAGCTGGAGAAAACACAAAGAAAAACTTTCATTTAACATAATTAAGAGACAACTTTTTACCATTTATAATCTAGTAAAAAGCATTTTGTAAATGAAACAAAAAACTTTTGTTGCCACTAAGAAAAAATAATAATAAAATAAAACTATAATAGTACGAAGGCGAAATAAAATAAAATAGTATATTTAAGAACTAAGATTTCAAAACTAACTAAATTCATTAGAAAAAATAACAATAGAACTTTGTCTACAACAGCAAGAACAAAATACTTAAAACATGTACCACTATATATACTTAGATTATATTATTGTGCACAGTGGGTAAGAAGGATCAGGGAGGTCTTTTTCATTGCAATTCTAGACTATAGACTAGACCAGACTATAGACTAGATCAGACTAGACCAGACTATAGACTAAGACTATAGACTAGACTATAGACTAGACTATAGACTAGACTATAGACTAGACTATAGACTAGACTATAGACTAGACTATAGACTAGACTATAGACTAGACTATAGACTAGACTATAGACTAGACTATAGACTAGACTATAGACTAGACTATAGACTAGACTATAGACTAGACTATAGACTAGACTATAGACTAGACTATAGAATAGACTATAGACTAGACTATAGACTAGACTATAGACTAGACTATAGACTAGACTATAGACTAGACTATAGACTAGACCATAGACTAGACTATAGACTAGACCATAGACTAGACTATAGACTAGACTATAGACTAGACCATAGACTAGACTATAGACTAGACTATAGACTAGACTATAGACTAGGCTATAGACTAGACTATAGACTAGACTATAGACTAGACTATAGACTAGACTATAGACTAGACTATAGACTAGACTATATAACTAAGACTAGACTATGGACTAGACTATAGACTAAACTATAGACTAGACTATAGACTAGACTGTAGACTAGACTATAGACTAGACTATAGACTAGACTATAGACTAGACTATAGACTAGACTATAGACTAGAGACTAGACTATAGACTAGACCATAGACTAGACTATAGACTAGACTATAGACTAGACTATAGACTAGACTATAGACTAGACCATAGACTAGACTATAGACTAGACTATAGACTAGACTATAGACCAGACTATAGACTAGACTATAGACTAGACTATAGACTAGACTATAGACTAGACTATAGACTAGACTATAGACTAGACTATAGACTAGACTATAGACTAGACTATAGACTATATAGACTAGACTATAGACTAGACTATAGACTAGACTATAGACTAGACTATAGACTATAGACTAGTCTATATAGTCTATAGGCAGACTATAGACTAGACTATAGACTAGACTATAGACTAGACTATAGACTAGACTATAGACTAGACTATAGACTAGACTATAGACTAGACTATAGACTAGACTATAGACTAGACTATAGACTAGACTATACTAGACTATAGACTAGACTATAGACTAGACTATAGACTAGACTATAGACTAGACTATAGACTAGACTATAGACTAGACTATAGACTAGACTATAGACTAGACTATAGACTAGACTATAGACTAGACTATAGACTAGACTATAGACTAGACTATAGACTAGACTATAGACTAGACTATAGACTAGACTATAGACTAGACTATAGACTAGACTATAGACTAGACTATAGACTAGACTATAGACTAGACTAGACTAGACTATAGACTAGACTATAGACTAGACTATAGACTAGACTATAGACTAGACTATAGACTAGACTATAGACTAGACTATAGACTAGACTATAGACTAGACTATAGACTAGACTATAGACTAGACTATAGACTAGACTATAGACTAGACTATAGACTAGACTATATAGAGACTATAGACTAGACTATAGACTAGACTATAGACTAGACTATAGACTAGACTATAGACTATAGGCTAGACTATAGACAAGACTATAGACTAGGCTATAGACTAGACTATAGACTAGACTATAGACTAGACTATAGACTAGACTATAGACTAGACTATAGACTAGACTATAGACTAGACTATAGACTAGACTTAGACTAGACTATAGACTAGACTATAGACTAGACTATAGACTAGACTATAGACTAGACTATAGACTAGACTAGACTGACTAGACTAGACTATAGACTAGACTATAGACTAGACTATAGACTAGACTATAGACTAGACTATAGACTAGACTATAGACTAGACTATAGACTAGACTATAGACTAGACTATAGACTAGACTATAGACTAGACTATAGACTAGACTATAGACTAGACTATAGACTAGACTATAGACTAGACTATAGACTAGACTATAGACTAGACTATAGACTAGACTATAGACTAGACTATAGACTAGACTATAGACTAGACTATAGACTAGACTATAGACTAGACTATAGACTAGACTATAGACTAGACTATAGACTAGACTATAGACTAGACTATAGACTAGACTATAGGCTAGACTATAGACTAGACTATAGACTAGACTATAGGCTAGACTATAGACTAGACTATAGACTAGACTATAGACTAGACTATAGACTAGACTATAGACTAGACTATAGACTAGACTATAGACTAGACTATAGACTAGACTCTAGACTAGACTATAGACTAGGCTATAGGCTAGACTATAGACTAGACTATAGACTAGATTATAGACTAGACTATAGACTAGACTATAGACTAGACTATAGACTAGACTATAGACTAGACTATAGACTAGACTATAGACTAGACTATAGACTAGACTATAGACTAGACTATAGAGACTATAGACTAGACTATAGAAGACTATAGACTAGACTAGACTAGACTATAGACTAGACTATAGACTAGATATAGACTAGACTATAGACTAGACTATAGACTAGACTATAGACTAGACTATAGACTAGACTATAGACTAGACTATAGACTAGACTATAGACTAGACTATAGACTAGACTATAGACTAGACTATAGACTAGACTATAGACTAGACTATAGACTAGACTATAGACTAGACTATAGACTAGACTATAGACTAGACTATAGACTAGACTATAGACTAGACTAGACTAGACTATAGACTAGACTATAGACTAGACTATAGACTAGACTTAGACTAGACTATAGACTAGACTATAGACTAGACTATAGACTAGACTATAGACTAGACTATAGACTAGACTATAGACTAGACTATAGACTAGACTATAGACTAGACTATAGACTAGACTATAGACTAGACTATAGACTAGACTATAGACTAGACTATAGACTAGACTATAGACTAGACTATAGACTAGACTATAGACTAGACTATAGACTAGACTATAGACTAGACTATAGACTAGACTATAGACTAGACTATAGACTATAGACTAGACTATAGACTAGACTATAGACTAGACTATAGACTAGACTATAGACTAGACTATAGACTAGACTATAGACTAGACTATAGACTAGACTATAGACTAGACTATAGACTAGACTATAGACTAGACTATAGACTAGACTATAGACTAGACTATAGACTAGACTATAGACTAGACTATAGACTAGACTATAGACTAGACTATAGACTAGACTATAGACTATACTAGACTAGACTATAGACTAGACTATAGACTAGACTATAGACTAGACTATAGACCAGACTAGACTAGACTATAGACTAGACTATAGACTAGACTATAGACTAGACTATAGACTAGACTATAGACTAGACTATAGACTAGACTATAGACTAGACTATAGACTAGACTATAGACTAGACTATAGACTAGACTATAGACTAGACTATAGACTAGACTATAGACTAGACTATAGACTAGACTATAGACTAGACTATAGACTAGACTATAGACTAGACTATAGACTAGACTATAGACTAATCTATAGACTAGACTATAAAATATACTATAGACAAGGAATTTTTATATGTTCAAGCAATGCAATTTATAATTTCTTCTCTTAAAACTACCACTGTGCTCTTATGTCTACTACAAACAGTAACCAAAATGGCAAACGACCTCCCTGCTAAATACTTGGTACTTTATAACATGCACTTTTTAGACGCATAACTTTTTTCACTTCCAGCTATTGTGTTTCTATGTTCATTTTTTATACTTCTGTTTAATTTCTATTTTATTCTGTTCTATTATTGTTCATCTTTTTTTTTCATTGTGGCAAAAAGCCCATAATGGCAGGCGGTACAAAAAGTTATCTTCCGTTACAAGCAGCTATAGTAGCAGCACCGCCATGCAACAAATAATTACCTACTACGTACAAATAAGACAGTCTATGTAAAAGTCCTACTGTGTGCGGTCTTTTTTGGTAGTGTCATGCTACAAATGAATCTGATTTGGGTCGTTGCACATTAATACCTCCTGTTATTTTTCACATTTATAATAAATTTTAACAAACAACGAAAAGAATATGTATAAATGGAGGCTTAAAACAAGACAATAAAAGTATTTGTATTTAAAGTAGAGAAAAACGAAAGGCTTATAAAAGGGGCAAGTTTTTGTTTCTTTTATCTGTAGAAGTTTTATTTAATAGAGAGAAGTAGAGACAGTTTTTTCTTTAATTAAATAAAAATAAGTTTAAATAAAAATGATTAAGAATTTCTTTAATAAGTTGTATAAAATAATTAATGTTACTCATACGTCCTGCTACTTCTATAACAATATGTATTTGTTTCAATGCCTATTTTGCTTTAATATTTGTTAATTTTGAACAATTTTGATTTTAGTCCCTTTTAAATAATTTTTTAAAATTCTTAAGCAGACATTTTACTTTACTTTGTTCTTATTCCTTTTTAAACTTTACCCTTTTCTCTGCATTGGTTGAGGTTCTAAATCCTTCATTTTACGTGTTCATTTTTTATAATTTTCTTCAACAACAAGAGGACTCACAATACGTCTAAATATAGACCTTAAGTTTATTTTTTATAGAATTTTGTTGCACTTTTTTATTTCATGTACATCTATAGTAGGTAATGTATTATACGTTTACTGTCTTGTTTGTAACATAGGTATATAAATAATAGACATACACATACCATTCGACCTGAAATCATAGCCAGATTTTCGAATAACTCTCTAATTGAGAAAATATTTGAAATATGTGATCTGATACTTAAGGAGCACTCCAATTAAGAAAATATCATAATTAGTCTAAATCTTGTATTCTCCACCAAAAATCTATTTTGATATGGTAAAACTTAAAATTGACAATAGATCCTTATATAACCTACCAATTGAGAAGAGTGTAAAAAACTGTAATCACTCATAGATCCTATAAAACTAGTTCATGACTCGCTATACTGGTATTTTTAAGCCAGTTATGGCCGTTAAGGTTGTTCTATGAGAAAGGCCGTTTATAGGGGCTAAGGTCAATTATGGACCGATCCTCAAAAAACAGTTAGAATTGTTTATGTCGAATTTTCGTTGCTAGTTTTTAATGTTGAAGCAAGTTATAGTTATGAGCGTTAAAGCCATTTTATGAAGGGGACCTTATATGGGGGTAGAATCGATTATGGTCCGATCCTATTAATATATTAAAACATGTTTATGTCAATTTTATTGATATACTGGAATTTTAAAGCAAATTATAAACTTCAAAGTAATTTTCTGAGGGAAACCTTATAAGGGGGTAGGGTCATTTATGGGCCGATCTCCATAAAATTTGGCAGAA
Organism: Lucilia sericata; assembly: GCF_015586225.1. Classification (NCBI taxonomy): domain Eukaryota; kingdom Metazoa; phylum Arthropoda; class Insecta; order Diptera; family Calliphoridae; genus Lucilia; species Lucilia sericata. The sequence goes on along the minus strand of NW_023994389.1, from coordinate 6,974 downwards.
AGGTTTTAATTCCCGTAAAACTTGTTTACGTCGAATTTCATTGCATTGCTGTCATTTTAAAGCAAGTTATGAGCATTATAGGCGTTTTCTGAGAGGGACCTTATATGGGGAGTAGGGTCAATTATGGATCAATTCTCATAAAATTTTGTAGGAAGATTTTGGTTGATATAAAACTTTTTTATGTGTAATTTTATTTACATACTGATGTTTTTAAACCATCTATGACTGTTTAGACTGTTTCGGGGGGCCACTTGTGTGGGGGCTATGCGAAAACATGAACCGATATGGCCCATTTTCAATAAAAAACAAAATGCATCAATAAAAAATATTTATGCAAAATTAGCTCTTCTCGTTCGGACTCTATCGTGCTTTCAACAGACAGACGGACGAACATGGCTAGATCGTCTTAGAATTTAATAAGGACCCAGAATATATATATACTTTTGTGAGTCTATGACCAATATTTCGATGTGTTACAAACGGAATGACAAAAACAATATACCCCCCATCTTTTTTTATGGTGGGTATAAAAATAGTAAAAATCTCTGATCGTTTGAATTTTTCACCAAAATATTAAAAATTTGATCATTCATATCGAAAATCGATTTTTAAAATAAAATCGCCTGTAGATTCCTTAATAATGATTCCATTGAAATTTAATAGTAAAATTTTGCCGTCATTCATATATTCCATCAAAAGTTAATTTGTATATTTAATTTTTATATAGATAACCTAAAATCGGCTATAGATCATTAAATAAGGCTCCAATTAGGAAAATAGTAAAAACCAGTAATCCCTCATATTCTTCCCCAAAAATCGAATTTTATATGGAAAACCTAAAATCGGCAGAGGATTTTTTAATATATAAATAATCTTAAAGATAGTCTAGAGACTATATTATTTGGGTTTGCCTTAACCTATCTTCCCATATTTTCTTATATATATATTTTTTTTAGATTTTCAACACAATACAATCTACAGAACAATAACAACAAGTACACTTGACTTGCTCAAAAGTACCTTTTATACATATATATTTTTTGTACTTTCAAGTATAGGAGTAATAATACCTGTAGGGTTAGAGGGGACTATAGTTTGAAAAGAAAAACCTGAAGATTTTATCACGTATGCAAACATGTATGAGAGTCTGTGGGTTGCAAGTACAAGTACATTGTAAAGTATAAGCAACTTTGCTTTCATTCAAAATATTAATATTTCTTTAGAAATCTGATATGCAAGGGGGGTTTGTTGTCCTATTGGCCACAAGATTGGGTTGCCTTTGTATAAAGAAATTTAAAAGTTTATATTTAATTCTAGTCAAAGTTTTGGATAAAAGATAAGGTAACAAAAAAATACATGTATGAATAAAGTTTATTCAAATTATTATATTGCAGCAAATTTAATATTAATATATGAATTTTTAAACAAATGAAATGTACTTGAAAATAATAAAAATTAAATATTATTTTACAAATAGTTCTTATGTAATTAAGTAGTTCGGTTCATTAGAAATCCCGAAAAGCTATTGACCACAAAATTTTTGGATTTTGGTGCAATTTAGATTTCCAAACCATTTAAAATTTCCCAAATTATTCACATTTTTATATACATTTTTCATCCATTTTAAATTGTAGATATGTAGATGGACACATAAATATATAGCTACTAACACGATATCTTGTTTATTTATTTTTATTTAATTTTCTGCTATCTGACCGTACATATCTTAACGTTGACCCCAACTAAATTTAGCCTACAATTGATGCAAAAATTACATTCGTGTTATTTAAGAAAACACCAAAAATAAATTCATTCATTAGTTTACTTCATTCATGACTATAACGAATCATTTCAGATCTAATGTTAGAAGCAAAATAAAATAGAGAAAATAAACTTAAATCGTGTATGGAAGTGCAGCAATTCAACTTCCACTAAAATATAATCATTCATTGATGTGACTTGCAGGTTGTTAATGTGCAAGAAGAATAATTTGAAGCTGTGCAAGAATGAATGGAACATTTGTATGATTCATTAGGTTGCAGCGAAATAATGGGAGAAACATTGTAGAGTTCTAATAATTACATATGTATATATATACTATATATACAATTTTTCACAGTTATTTATTAAGATGATGAACAATCTGTTATCTTTGAACTAAGGTTAGGCTCTGAAGGGGAAGATCATAATTACCACCTCTGCTCGCGAGATGTTTCATCGTTATTCTGTGATCGTTAGCAAACACTTTCACTATTTTTTTGTGTATTTCAAGAGTACAACATCAGACTTTAAAAAATAGAAGGGAAGGGAGTTTTAAACAATCTTTACCTTTGAATATATGTAGGTAAAAGACCCAAATCTAAGTCTACTAATAAACACAATTATTCCAACAATTATGAAGTAAAATAAATTGTTCGAACACCAACTAACTAATATCTGGGTATAAATAAAGACCAATTGGACCAATTCCACGATATCTAGATGAAATTTTATTCAACCTCATCTGAGAAAAGATGATCGGATCTCGCGGATCCCTAATAAACAAGGTAAACTGAAAAACCTAATCTTATAGACGAAGTTCTGTGAGTAACCAAACCTTCTATTGCATAGGTCGACATCAAATAAACCGGAAATGAAAGGGCACCTGAATAGAAACCTTGACAAACTTGAAAAGGAAGTCGGATATAAAGCTAAAAAGTATAAAGGTGGAAGACTTGATCAACATTTATTTCTCACTTCTATTTCCTACGGACTTTTATGTTTTCACTCAAAAAATCAGTTTTCAGTAGGAAATAGAAGTGAGAAATAAATGTTGATCAAGTCTTCCACCTTTATACTTTTTAGCTTTATATCCGACTTCCTTTTCAAGTTTGTCAGGGTTTCTATTCAGGTGCCCTTTCATTTCCGGTTTATTTGATGTCGACCTATGCAATAGAAGGTTTGGTTACTCACAGAACTTCGTCTATAAGATTCGGTTTTTCAGTTTACCTTGTTTATTAGGGATCCGCGAGATCCAATCATCTTTTCTCAGATGAATTTGAATAAAATTCCATCTAGATATCGTGGAATTGAACTGATTTTTTTAATGAAAAAATAAAAGTCCGTTTTTCTCCAAAGCTATAAGAGATACAGCAAAAAAAGCGAGTTCTGTGATCACTTTTATTTCCCAGTAAAAACCGATTTTTTGGGTGAAAACATAAAATTCCGTTTTTCTCGAAAACTATAAGAGATACAACAAAAACAAGCGAATTCTGTGATCACCTTCATTTCCCAGTGAAAACTGATTTTTTGGGTGAAAACATAAAAGTCCGTTTTTCTCGAAAACTATAAGAAATACGGCAAAAACGAGCGAATTCTGTGATCACCTTCATTTCCCACTGAAAACCGATTTTTTGGGGTGAAACTATAAGAGATACAGAATTCTGTGATCACTTTTATTTCCCACTGAGAATATATATTTCTTTCTTGAGATGACGATAAGCTGAGCCTCCGCTTAGGTAAGCTAATAATCTATGTACTAGATATTCCACTAGAGACCACTGGAAGACACCACTAATCGAACAAAACATACGAATACATTATTTAACGTTGAAATCTGATCAAGATGTAATGGCTTTAAGAACAAACAGCACGATGATAGCATAAGAATTGAGTTCATGAGTGAGTGCAATGATCATAAGGTTGATTTGAACTTGGAGAACATATGTTGCCTTCCTGAGACGGGTATCAGCTAAGAATAATACTGGAAAAGAAAAGAACTTTCCGCTATTCTCCGGAGGTGCAGAGAACTGGCGAATGTGTGTGAATATTCTGGATATTCTCTACAGTCAAAATTCTAAACTAGCCGGAGAGAATACCGCTAGATAAAGATTCTAAGAAATTCTAAGAATCATTATTTTTTTACTTTGCTTCAAGGTGTGAATGATTTCAATAACAAAATTATCGATCATAAGTCTATTACTTGGATCAGTATCAAATCATTGACATAATTAACATGATTTCAATATAATAACTGATATTGGCAAGTCGAATGAAGGTTGAAAGAATAATGCGATGTGATTAAAACCCCAAGGTATTTCGTTTCGTTCTTGTGATAGATGTTGAAATGGATTAATTTATGGATTAAACCAAGACATGTTGCACCCTAGTATCGTTGTCCACATACATGAATTTACGTAAATAAGTACTAATTGCAATTAATATTAAAATGAAGGACAATAACGAATTATATGTGAACTACAGCGAATAAAATGTGAAAAAATTTTATATCGCTTGTCTAAATTTCTTTAAAGTACACTAATTACTATTTCCAAAGTATAAGCCACATGTGCATTTAGTATATAACTATAACGAATGCCGATTACCAGAAACAATTGAACAATTAATCCAGTACTTCTCGCCAAAATATTGAACTTAAATTCTTATGATTAAGAAAACAAATTTGTATATACAAACTATAACTCCATGCTACCATAACTTCAGATACATCCAAGTAAAAGAAGATGCTAAAGCAGCAAACATTAAACATTTGCACGCGCTGAACATTTAAAATTTATATCACAAAGTGATGTTTGTATAATTAAACCACTGGGTACGTGTATGTAAGTGCCTCTTCAACTTCCCAGTAGTTTTAAAAATAATCACTGTTTCCTTTTCTAAAGTATTTTCTCAAATGTCGAACTACTTTTCTGACGCGAATACATAAAATTTAAGCTCATTTTATATATATGTATTTTGGTATAGTTGAGAGGAATTCACTGGCTATTTAAGTGGTTCATAGTAATATAGAAAAGTAGTTAAACATCCTTTTAGAGTTCCTATATAACAAGCAAATAAAGAGTTAATTGTTCTCTTTTATTAATAGAACTAGGGCATAAATGATAGGAAAATTCAAATTCAAATTTCGGGTATAACGACCCCGAACAGCAGGGCACTATTTGCTTCTACGTGTATTTATGTATAAATAATTACAAAACTGAGAAAAAAGAACACCTAAATGTACATCAAGAACGAAAATATGTACGCGCTCAAATAATACTCTCATGCACTTTCATGCAAATAAACCAACTTGCAACACACTCGCATCAATTAATCTACAAGCAGTTAAAATATAAAAACAACATGCAATTTTATAAAAGTCGCGAGCATATAACAGATTGTTGCTGCTGTGAAATTCGTTGTTGTCCTTCCACTACATTTTGCAACAGCCTGATGACGACTAGTGTTTGTAATATGTAGATATATGCATACATATGTATGTAAGAAGACCGGAAGACCAAAAATTCCACAAAACGTCAATTTAATGAGAATTCATGCAATGCCACTTTTACGCCAAGTAGCAAAAGGCAAATAGAGTTAAACGTATGTGTTATGTAGCTAAAAGGAAGAGCCGATAAGGAGTGTATTCATTGGGAGAAAACATATATAGTTTACTCCTAGTTCAGTGGTCAAATCTTGACCTGTTCTAGTTAAATACATGGTGAAGTCTAACCAGTTCTAGTCAGATCTAGTTCAGTTCTAGTTTCAGTTCTAGTTCAGTCTAGTTCAGTTCTAGTTCAGTTAGTCAGTTCTAGTTCAGTTCTAGTTCAGTTCTAGTTCAGTTCTAGTTCAGTTCTAGTTCAGTTCTAGTTCAGTTCTAGTTCAGTTCTAGTTCAGTTCTAGTTCAGTTCTAGTAGTTCTAGTTCAGTTCTAGTTCAGTTCTAGTTCTTCTAGTTCAGTCTAGTTCAGTTTCTATTTCAGTTCTAGTTCAGTTCTATTTCAGTTCTAGTTCAGTTCTAGTTCAGTTATAGTTCAGTTCTAGTCAGTTCTAGTTCAGTTCTAGTTCAGTTCTAGTTCAGTTCTAGTTCAGTTCTAGTTCAGTTCTAGTTCAGTTCTAGTTCAGTTCTAGTTCAGTTCTAGTTCAGTCTAGTTCAGTTCTAGTTCAGTTCTAGTTCAGTTCAGTTCTAGTTCAGTTTCTAGTTCAGTTCTAGTTCAGTTCTAGTTAGTCAGTTCAGTTCTAGTTCGTTATGTTCAGTTCTAGTCAGTTCTAGTTCAGTTCTAGTTCAGTTCTAGTTCAGTTCTAGTTCAGTTCTAGTTCAGTTCTAGTTCAGTTCTAGTTCAGTTCTAGTTCAGTTCTAGTTCAGTTCTAGTTCAGTTCTAGTTCAGTTCTAGTTCAGTTCTAGTTCAGTTTCTAGTTCAGTTCTAGTTCAGTTCTAGTTCAGTTCTAGTTCAGTTCTAGTTCAGTTCTAGTTCAGTTCTAGTTCAGTCTAGTTCAGTTCTAGTTCAGTTCTAGTTTCAGTTCTAGTTCAGTTCTAGTTCAGTTCTAGTTCAGTTCTAGTTCAGTTCTAGTTCAGTTCTAGTTCAGTTCTAGTTCAGTTCTAGTTCAGTTCTAGTTCAGTTCTAGTTCAGTTCTAGTTCAGTTCTAGTTCAGTTCTAGTTCAGTTCTAGTTCAGTTCTAGTTCATTCTAGTTCAGTCTAGTTCAGTTCTAGTTCAGTTCTAGTTCAGTTCTAGTTCAGTTCTAGTTCAGTTCTAGTTCAGTTCTAGGTCAGTTCTAGTTCGTTCTAGTTCAGTTTCTAGTTCAGTTCTAGTTCAGTTCTGTTCAGTTCTGTTCAGTTCTAGTTCAGTTCTAGTTCAGTTCTAGTTCAGTTCTAGTTCAGTTCTAGTTCAGTTCTAGTTCAGGTTCTAGTTCAGTTCTAGTTAGTTCAGTGTCTAGTTTCAGTTCTAGTTCAGTTCTAGTTTCAGTTCTAGTTCAGTTCTAGTTCAGTTCTAGTTCAGCTCTAGTTCAGCTCGAGTTCAGTTCTACTACAGCTTTTAAATGCTCGCATGAATACATAATTTCAAATCACTTCCGCTGCTGCTTTGTTTATCGCGACTTTTCAGAGTATTATTTTTTATTGGTTTAAAAAATGTTCAACAATGTTTTTAGACTTTTCTCCACTTTTTCACATTTGATTTGTTTTTTTTTTTTGCGTTTTATTGGCGTTTGTTTGCTGTT
>NW_023994388.1:350000-375208 GCF_015586225.1 Lucilia sericata | reverse complement strand
TAGATAGGATAGATAGATAGATAGATAGATAGATAGAAGATAGATAGGATAGATAGATAGATAGAAGTAGATAGAAGTAGATAGATAGATAGATAGATAGATAGATAGATAGATAGATAGATAGATAGATAGATAGATAGATAGATAGATAGATAGATAGATAGATAGAATAGATAGATAGATAGATAGATAGATAGATAGATAGTAGGATAGATAGAGTAGATAGATAGATAGATAGATAGATAGATTAGATAGATAGATAGATAGATAGATAGATAGATAGATAGATAGATAGATAGATAGATAGCTAGATAGATAGATAGATAGATAGATAGATAGATAGATAGATAGATAGATAGATAGATAGATAGATAGATAGATAGATAGATAGATAGATAGATAGATAGATAGTAGATAGATAGATAGATAGATAGATAGATAGATAGATAGATAGTAGATAGATAGATAGATAGCTATATAGATAGATAGATAGATAGCTAGATAGATAGATAGATAGATAGATAGATAGATAGATAGATAGATAGATAGATAGTGAAGAGGGTTCAGAGTATGTTCTCTTTAAAAAAAAAATATGCGAATTTATTGATTTCGTCATACCGTTTGTAACACAACGAAATATCTGTATATAATCTGGATAGATAGATATCTTGGATATCGGTCCAAGACTTCGCCTTGACACTATCCTGTAAGCCCCCATATAAGCCCACTTCATGTCATTTACATCAAGAACTCGTTTAAAAAGTAGTTAATTGACGCAATGCGCCATCTTCAATTTACATCACTTGTATACTTAAACGTTCCTAATACCGACCTAATATATATTTATTTAAATTTAAATAAATATTTCCTTCGGTTTCCCATAAATACTTTCGCATAATATTTCGTCTTAAATCTATTGCATCCCTAAAGTATGCAATTTAAAATATTACTTTCATATGGCAAAATATATGCAATAGATTTATGTATATAGTTTTTCATTCTCTTTAAATTCATGGTTATATTTTTTATCATTTTTATTATTATACATCAAAATCTCATTTCACTCTTCTTTATGGCAACACAATTTAAGTCCCTTTTCCTTTAAGTGGGACAACCATACCTACTTCATCGTTTGAAATTATATTTCAAGTAGTATATGTAGTAAATTAGGGAGGATTTTACTCTAATTTCAAACTAGAAACGAGCAATATGTTTATGATTCTCTAATTTGACTGAAATTTTTTGTTCTGCTTCAGAAAATGTAAGGGGTTTTTTAAGATTTTTCTTAAGTTTTTTTATTAATTATTTTTATGGACTTTGATTGGCTTCTTTGACTAGGTACTACCCAAATAAACATTTATCTATAATATGTATTTTCATTCTATGTGTTATGTACAACAAAAAGGGAAAGAAATTTTTAAATTTGACTCAGTTATTATTCATATACATATTGGAACTAGTAAGTATAACCTCAACAATTTATACTGCATGTTGTTGGATGGGTGGTTGCCTGGATGGCTGCACAACTAACTCAGCACTTTCCAGCTGGTAGTAATGTGTTGATTCTTCCTCAGCTAGTAAAATACATTTCGATTTTCTTACTTACATACTAACATATTCCTTCTTTTACTTTATTTATTATTTTAAACAAATACATATGTATGTATGTTTGTAAAAAGCTTTTGTGACAGTTGAGGATATTTTCCAGGAAATATGAGAAAAAACACATTTCAGAAATTCTTCAAAAAGCAGGAAAATTTTAAATATATAAACAAGAAATACAAATATATTTTTTTCATGAATGATTACAAAATTTATATTTAAGTAGTGAAAATTTAATAAGAAATGAAAACCAAATATTTTATGAGTACATATTAGCAAAACACTTTATTGGAAAAAAAAAAGATTTTCATTTGAAGTAAAATTAGAAAAAGAAATTAAATTGATGTTTTTAACAAGTTAAAGTGCTATATTCGGCTATGCCGAATCTTGAATACCCTCCTCCGCCTTTTTATTAAAATCCATTAAATTAACTAATTGTTAGTTAACTCAGTTTTGTTTCCTTAGTGAGTTTACTATCATTAAGAAATTTATTATATATATTGATTTTGTCATTCCGTTTGGTCTGGGTCCTTATTAAATTCTAAGACGATCTAGCCATATCCCTCTGTCTGTCTGTTGAAAGCACGATAGAGTCCGAACGGAATGTGCTAGGAGGTTGAAATTTTCCACAAATATTTTCCATAGGTAAGGTTTGTTTAGTATTGAAAATGGGCAATATCGGTCATCGTTTTCAGATAGTCCCCCCGAAAAACAGCTTTAGCGGGCATATCTGTTTTAAAAGTACGAGTATAGCGATGAAATTCAACATAAATAAGTGTCATATGAGCCAAAATCTCCTTACTAAATTTTATCAGGATCGGTCCATAATTGACCCTACCCCCATATAAGGTCCCCTTCAGAAAATCACTATAACGCTCATTACTAGCTTAAAGATAAGAATATAGCGATGAAATTCGAAACACATAAGTTTAACGTTTGGTTGGGTATTGCAAATGGGCAATATCGGTCCACGTTTTCAGATAGCCCCTATACAAGTGGACCTCCGAAAAACAGCTTTAGCGGGCATATCTGTTTTAAAAGTACGAGTATAGCGATGAAATTCGACATAAATAAATGTCATATGAGACAACATCTTTCTACCAAATTTTATATGGATCGGCCAGTAATTGCCCCTACGCCGCTTATAAAGTCCCCTTCAGAAAATTAATTTAAGGCTCATTACTGGCTTAAAAATACGAGTATGGTAATGAAATTTGACATAAGTGAGTCCCTGATGAGCCAAAACCTCTCTACCAAATATCGGTCAATAATTGACCGAATCCCTGATGAGCCAAAATCTCACTATCAAATTTTATGTGGATCGGTCCATAATTGACCCTACCCCCATATAAAGTCCCCTTAAAAAATTACTTTAACGCTCATTACTGGCTTAATAACATGAATATAGCGATGAAATTGGACACACATATGTTTCATGGGAACCAAAATCTGTCTACTAAATTTTATATCGCTCGGTCCATAATTCACTTTACCCTCCATATAAGTTCCCCTTCAAAAAATGACTTTAACTCTCATTACTGGCTTAAAAATATGAATATAGCGATGAAATAATAATAATAAGTTTCATGCTAGTAAAAATTGTATGTGGATCGGTCAACAATTGACCCTACGCCCCATATAAGGTCCGCTTCAGAAAATGATTTTAACGCTGGCTTACTGGCTTAAAAATAAGAATAAGTTCCATGCTAATCTCTGTATCACATTTTATGTGGATCGGACCATAATTGACCCTACCCCCCATATAAGGCCCCATTCAAAAAACGACTTTGACACTCATTACTGGCTTAAAAATGCGAGTATAGCAATGAAATATGGCAAAAGTAAGTCTCTTACGAGCAAAATCCTCTCTAGCAACGTTTATATGCATCGGTCCATAACTAACCCTACCCCTAATATAAGGTCCCCTACAGATCATTACTGGCTTAAAAGTACGAGTATAGACATGCAATTTTTCATAAGTAAGTTTCTTACGAGACAAAACCTAAGAAACTTTTATAGAAACGTAAATCTTCCTACCGAATTTCATGCGGAAAGTGTCGGAATTCGATGTAAACACGCTTTATATAAACCAAAATCGGTCTAAAAAAAAGGTCCTCTTCAGTAAATTTGATGAGTAATATCACCCTGATGTTTATAGGTGAGCATTCATTTTGCGGTATACGGTTTGATGGTGGGTATATTAGATTCGCCGAATATAACACTATTACTTGTTATATTTACAAAATATATTCCTGTCGAGATTTACTCCGATGTGTATAATTTTTTTCGATTTTTTCCGATAACTTTGATTGTCAATGAAATTGTGTATTTAAGTGATTTTCGGATATGCGAGCTATGACCAATTGTGAACTTATACGGAAAATTTTTCGTATAATGATTTAAAACTACACAAATCATGTTCATGTCGAATTTTACCAATATAGCTTTATTAGACAAGAAAATATGTACGTTTTAGTAATTTTCGGAAGTGGATCTTATATGGAAGATATGACCAACTGTGGACTAATCCGGAAAAAATTTCGCGTAATGACATATAAATATACAAAAAATAATCGGGTTTAATTTTATCACTATAGCTTTGTTTATCAATCAAATTTGTGCGTTTAAGTGATTTTCGGAAGTGGATCTTATATGGAAGCTACGAACAATTGTGGACCGATACAGATTTACGTCTGTAATATAATTTTTGTTCATATTATATTTATATATGGACATTTGCACCGAAAAGTCTACTTTTGTCACATCACGTCACGCACCATTAACTGCCTATATCTAGGGAAAATATTTATATATATATATATATATATATATATATATATATATATATATATATATAGTAAGGGGCAATCAAAAGGAATGGTCTTAAGATATTGCCAATTAATGTGCGTGACGTGATGTGACAAAAAATATACTTTTCGCTGGAAATGCCCATATACACATTTTGTGTTGATACCGATACAAATGAGATAATTATTCACGATAAATATATTTCGGGGATTATGTACCATTGTTTGGGGGCTATGGAAAATTTTATATCAATTGTCACGATTTTGAACATGATTGATCCCTAGAACAAAAAAATAACGTTTGACAAAATTCATCGAAATATTTCCGAGAAATCTAATTATGAATTAGGAAAAAACGTCATATTTTTCGAGGTAGTCTGTACTCATAACTTTTTATTTTCAAAGTGCTTAGGACTATATTCAATATTTTTAGTGATTTTGGTAGATTTCCTTTGCTTAATTTTAACGTGAGAGTGTTTTACACAGACATACAGATAAACAGACAGACGGGCATAGCTAAATCGATTCAGAATTTCACAAGGACCAGAATATGCATAGATACTTTGTAGGGTCTTATATGAATATTTCTTGGCATTACACACGGAATGACAAACTTATATATAACACCACCTATCACAACTGATGGTAGTGATAGAATAGATTTGAAAATATTTTTAGAATTGTAGAAAATATTTATAAATTGTATACAATAATGTGAATATAAATTCTAACACCTTTTACTATAATGTACAATTTTGATATCATAAGGACTCTAAAGGAAATTGAAATAACCGAATTAAACAGATTTATAACCCAGCAAAAACTTACATTGAAAAGTTAAGGTTAAAGGTTAAAAGGCTAAACTTTACTTATACAGTAGCATTTTAAGTCATTGGTTGCAAGTACCCAGGGAAAACCTTACTTACCCGGTAAACAGGCAAATAATATTGGAGCAATGTGGAAGTACTTACTTTTGGGGTGAATAACTAATTATTTTTGTTCCATGAGGTTCGAAAAATAACTGGTTACAAATATGCTTACCCGACTTTCCCGGGCTTAAACCTGTATCTTCAAGTTTTTTTGTGTTTATTAGTCTTTCCGCTTACTCAGCGCTCAATTAACAAGTTATTTTATAGTACTTTTAGAAATAGATTTTACATAAAAGTATAAACCGAAGTTTTTTAAAAAAAATACTGATATCAACTATGATTCGAACCACAAACTTTGGAAAGATACTTTAGATAATTGGACCATTCCATTTATTCAAAAAACTTAAATAATGTTATTGATAACGAGGACTCGTTACCAGGTAATGTATTAAATAATTACATTATCTAGATTACTCATTATCAAACTTTAAAGATTTTTTGCTGGGTACTTTCCACGCTCCCTTACAAATAACGAGTTAAGTAAGTAGTTTTGTTTTTCAAAACAAAATGGCCTACGAGCATATCTCCACTGCGTCTGCTATTCATTTTCACGAAAAATAAGGCTTTTTTGGTTTGTATAAAGACAAAATGTCAAGGATAAAATGTAAGTACTTATTATCTAAGTAATACAGACGATATGTAGTAGTCATTGAAAAGTAAGTTGTTGAGTAGGTACAAGTATTTTTTGTTTTTGCTGGGAATAATAAAGAAATTGAAGTGAATTGAGTATGTATATAAATACTCAAAAATTGTTAGGAGAATTTAAAAAATGCATATGTATGTAGCCGTAAACCATGAAATTCATTAAATTTTTCACTTTCTTTTAAATGATTTTTCTTTTAGAATTCAACCGCAAAATCACCTTAAATCCTTTAAACAGTAAACAAACAAAAAACTACAACATATTACACATATTTATTTAACGATTTAAGGATTATGGCGGTTACTTTGTAATAAATGTTGACATAAAAATTCTTTACCTCAGACTTTTAACTTAAATTAATTTGAGAATTTTTTTATGGCTTTAGGTTTAATTTCATCTAATGGAATGTTAATGTTTTTTTCTTATATTTGTTGATGTTGATTTGGTTTTTATGATATGAACTTATTCGACAAAAAAACTTGTACTAGACACGCACTCATACGTACTTACAGATAAGATATAAAGATTACTGGGGAATTTCGTATTTAAATCAAAATGGGTCAGGATGGAAGAGGATCCACGACATAGATGGCCCTTTAAAAGTAAATAATAAATGATAGAAGACAAAAGAATAAAACGTAAATTAGAAATTGTTGAAAGCTCTTGGCGTGATTATTGCTAGGACATATGCATTAATCATAAATACCAGAGGTACTCATGGCGAGTTGAAACTAAGAACAACTACGTAAGAACATGTATGACATAAAATATACAAATTCCGTTTCTGTTTGAAATGTCCAATGTCCATTTATTTGGGGTGAGGTCCTTACAATCTCCGAATATCATATTCTGCAACGAGATTGAGATAAATCAAATTCTAATGACTCAAATAAATATCTGGGGAGTGAGAAGTACAATGGTATACACTTATAAAAAATGATTTCGGACTTACTACTATATCATTTTAGTACTGAAAGTCTTCCGAAATTATTATTGATCCACACTTGAGATCAACATGAAAAATTTGCAGAAAATTCCTTGAATATATCTTAAATAATGCGATTTTATTAATTCTGGTCTTAGACAACCGATCATTCAGTTTATAGATAGACTTTTGACACACATTATTAACCGATCTTATGAAATCACATCATTAACACCTTCTTAGAAGAAATTGATAGACTATAGCATTAGTAACGAGTAAGAGTGTTATATTCGGCCATGCCGAATCTTATATACCCACCATCAAATCATCCTTATAAATAAACTTTGATATTATCGATCTATGTTGAATCATATGTCGACATTAATATGAACATCAGGGAAATAATAAGGGCTTAAGCATGGACCGTGCTCTTCCGAATTAAAAATATTAATTTTGTTTGATCTAATATTTATAACCATAAACTGTTTTTTTATAAGAGTGGTTATATGGAGGGTAGAGTCAATTATGGACCTATCCTTGTCGGTTTATACAATAATTATTTGTATCTAATGTAGCTGTACTTGTATCTTTAATTCAGTCATGAGGTTTAAAATAATTATCTGAAGGGAACCGAAAATGGGTGTTTGATTAGTTATCCTCATCAAATTCAGTTGAAAACTTCCAGTTCCTATAAAACTACCGTATTTTGGAAGAACTTTTGAGCCATACATGAGCGTTAAAGTGATTCTCTGGAGTGAATCGTTAAAGGCGCCCCTATACGCCCACCCCCGTGTAAGACAATTATGGATCTATACTTCAAAAAATTAAAACGATTGTATCGCATTTTTGAGTCAGTAATGAGCGTTAAATTCATTATCTGAAGGGGACCTTATAGGGGGGTAGGGTCAATTACAGACTGATCCTCATAAAATTTAGTGGGAGATTTTAGCTAATACGAAAATTGTTTATGTCGAAATTCATCGATGTACTCGCAGTTTTAAGCTAGTAATGAGCTTTAAAGTCATTTTCTGAAGGGGCCTTTACAAGTGGGATAGGGTTAATTAAGGACAAAACTTGTTTATGTAGAATTTTACTGCTGTACTCACATTTTTGAGTCAGTAATAAGCCTTAAAGTCATTATATGGGGGGTAGGGTCAATTATGAACCGATCCTTATAAAATTTTACAAAGAGATTTAAGTTCTCATTAAACATGTTTGTGTCAAATTTCACTGCAATTGATGCTTTTCTTAGCGAGTTATGGGCGATAAAGTCATTTTCTGAAGGGGACTTTATATGGGGGGTAGGGTCAATAATGGGCCTATCCTTATAAAATTTTACAAAGAGATTTATGTTCCCATAAAACATGTTTGTGCCGAATTTCACCGCTATTGATGCTTCTCTTAGCCAGTTATGGGCGTTAAAGTCATTTTCTGAAGGGGACTTTATATGGGGGGTAGGATCAATTATGGACCGATCCTTATAAAATTCTACGAAGAGATTAAGGTTCCCATAAAACATGTTTGTGCCGAATTTCACAGCTATTGATGCTTCTCTTAGCCAGTTATGGGCGATAAAGTCATTTTCTGAAGGGGGCCTTATATGGGGGGTAGGGTCAATTATGGACCGATTCTTATAAAATCTTACGAAGAGATTTATGTTCCCATAAAACATGTTTGTGCCAAATTTCACCGCTATTGATGCTTTTCTTAGCCAGTTATGGACGATAAAGTCATTTTCTGAAGGGTACTTTATATGGGGGGTAGGGTCAATTATGGGCCTATCCCTATAAAATTTTACAAAGAGATTTATGTTCCCATAAAACATGTTTGTGCCGAATTTCACCGCTATTGATGCTTTTCTTAGCCAGTTATGGGCGATAAAGTCATTTTCTGAAGGGGGCCTTATATGGGGGCTAGGCGAAATCGTGGACCGATATTGCCCATTTTCAATACCAAACAAACTGCATCAACTAGAAGTATTTGTGCAAAATTTCAGCTCGCTAGCTACTTCCGTTTGGACTCTATCTTGTTTTCAACAGACAGACAGACAGACATGGCTAGATCGTCTTAGAATCTAATAAGGACCCAGAATATATATACTTTTATGGGTCTTAGACGAATATTTCAATGTGTTACAAACGGAATGACAAAAACAATATACCCCCCATCTTTTTTGATGGTGGGTATAAAAACTAATGCTTTTGGTTATCATACAGGATAAGATTTCAGACATAAATAATTGAGGTTTTATAGGTTATAACAACTTATAAGGTCGTAAACAGGTTACACTTTGGGAAAGGTTTTACTCCGGCATGCTATCAACACCTACTGCCTAATGTCAACCCATTTGCGAATGTACTTCACATACACCAAATACCAACATCTCTACTGAGCGATAAGATCCCTTAAACCAAACAAATCTCCTGTTTTGGATAATATCTCTCCAGAACTTCTTACAGCTGACCGAACAATCAGAGCACGATTGCTAGAACCAGAGTCGGATGATCTGTATAATGGAGTCATCATAAATCTTTCCAAAAAGGGTGATTTAACCAACAGGACGAATTGGAGGGGCATAACCCTGCTAAGAATGGTACATAAAGTAATTGTACATATTATAAACAAAAGACTATCCCTCAGATATGAGCAAGCTGGTTTTCGCTCCGGAAAATCATGTGTTGACCAAGTAAACAGTCTTAGGATTACAGTTGAGCAATCAGTGGGATGTAGATCACCATTATACCTCATATTTATAGACTTTGAGAAGGCCTTTGACATACTCAACCATAACGCTATATGGAACTCTCTTGTATGTAAAGGTGTCCCCGAAAAACAAACTCAGCTAATCAAAGCCCAGTACAGGAATGTCACTTGCCGTGTGTTGGATCACGGTTAAAACTGGAGACCTGGAATATGGCACCACGTGACCTACAAAGGCTTCAGGTATTTCTCAACAAATGCCTCCGCTAGATCTTACGGAGTTTCTGGCCTGTAACAATATCCAACAATCAACTCTGAATAGAAGCAGCAGCAGCCTATTAAAACAGAAATAAGTAGGCGGAAATGGAACTGGATAGGTCACACCCTTAGTAAATCAGACGATGATATTGCAAAGAAATGCCTAGATTGAAAAACGCAATATAGCAGACGAGTCGGGAGATCAACGCATACCTGGAAGCGGCAACTAATAACAGAACTCTCGAGATTGCATATGAAGTGGAATGAAGTCAAGTATCGAGACGAAAATCGAGATTATTGGAATCTACTTATTATTGCCCTATACTCCCCCGAGAAGTGAAAGGAATATCTTTAAGAGAGTTATGAGTGTTAAAGTCATTTCTAAAGGGGACATTGTATGTGGACTGGATCATTATAATTGCCTAATCAACATATTTATAAATGTTTAGGGATCACTGAGATGGGCCATTTTTTATACCAAACAAATCTTATTGATAGAGAATAGTAAGATAATCCTAGAATCGAATAAAGACCCTGAATATTTACCAACTGAATAATGACACTATCAATATACCTTTTGTCTCGTTTTTGATAGTGGCTATAAAATTAGATACTCGTGAATGCACTTGTTTTGAAGAAATTTAAAGGCAGATTTCTGATTAAAACGTTCGATTTGTCATTAAATTCAAGATATATGTCCATATTTTTCGATCCTTTCATATAAAATTACCCAATTAAATACCTCTAGACCATAAAATAAGGATAATATGTAAATGTATGTCTGTATATATATGTACGAATGAATATAATGCCATACAGTTTTTCTCCTTTTTTTTTTGCCGAAAATAAATGTGAACTAATTAGACATTTATTAGGCATAATAATTAAATGAATAAAATGGAAATAAAGGAATAAAAATACATACAACGACCCGTAGACCCAACCTTGTTAAAAGGACATTATTATACCCATAGTTTTTTTTACAGCAACAACAACATCAGCATTTAGACGCCCAACACAAAAACAACAACAGCAAGCAAAAATTGTAATATGTACAAATTGAAGCAAACGAAGTGGCAAAGATAAATTAGCCAAAGGAACCAAATGAAAAAATAAACCTTATAAGGGTATTTTTGCTTAAGTTATAAATTAAAAGACGTGATGGTATTTTTTCCAATGTTTTCATTTCTGTATGCCATTTTACAAAGTTGTTTTTGAAAGATGGTTTTAGCAAGAAAAAAAAATAAATTTTAATGTTTAATTTTTTTATAAAGAAAATGAAAATAGGACATAAATATTATTTTTTAAAGAAATATTTTTTATTTCAAACCTAAATGTTATTGTTTCTTTAACAGCCAATTAATAAAAAGTTTTTCTTTCAACCTTGTTGTGGGTGATTGTTGGTGTTATTCTGACCAACTGCCCCTACAAAAAATATATATAAAAATATTTTTTTTTTTATATTTCCATAGTGGATGTGGAAAAAAACGCAACAATAGCAAAAACCCAACAGCAACAACATCGGTATTATGATACAACAAAGTGGTGACCAACTAATCAACGAACCATGACACCACTTCATCTATTTTAATTTCCGTTTATTATTTGAATGTGCTGACAATGGCAACAACATTGTCTCCCATATGAAATTGAGGGGAAAAACTTTGTTTATGCCGTCTAACTTGGAAAAAAAATATAAAAATACCAGTAACAGCAAACAACCCACAAGAATAATAAAAAATAATAACAAAAGTAGAACAATACAGTGGGCTTACGAAAAAAATACATCTAGGTCGATATTGCGTCTATTAAGCAGGTTGGTGGAAAACCGTATACTTATAATGGTCGACTATTCAGAAACTCAGTGTTCCTGAGCGAGTAATGACAGAAAAAATGTTTCAGTGTTTCAGAGTCATCATGCTCTACATTCGTAGAGCATTAATACAAGTGTATGTATGTAACCTTGGAGTTTCGGCAGATACCTTCCACTAGACAAAAGTTCCTGTAAAAGTTCTTAGGCTGCTAATAGATGGTAGACTTTGAGAACGCAGGAAGGCCCTCCTTCTTTATAGGAGAGCAGGGATACTTTCCACCAAGTTCAGCACGCTCTCTATTGGTGTTTACCCCCGGTAAGTGATTGCGTGGTCCACTATCTTATTATTGACCAGATATTCTAATGGAATGTTTCCCGTCGGGTTATTGGTATACAATATACCTTCTCGGTAACTAATTTGGACTAAAATGGTGGACATTTCAGCATGAGCATTTCTGAGAAACCGTTTGCTTCTAGGTTAAATCCGCCGATGTGACTGACTCCTTTGGATTTTTCAACATGTTTTGTTCTTTTATGTTGAAAGATAATCCTTTTCGGAGTGTGGAATTTATTTAGATCTAATTTCTACAAAATCCTGACAATGGCAAAGAAAGTGCTCTAGAGTTTCATTGTTCTCTCCACATGTTCTGAATCCGAACTTCCAATTTTGTATAGCTGTGTCCGAAATCCTGTGTGCCCACTCAGACGTATATATGATCATACTAACCTCAGACTTGCTCATTTTGAGGAGGTTTCTCGTCCTGCTCTCGGAATACTGGAACCGTCTCTTTCGAGGCAGTTCCAGACCTTTTCGGAGTCTCGAGAATACCTCCTTCTGTTTACAAATTTCTTCCGTCTGAATTTATACTGATAGTCAAGCTGCTATTACGTCCCTGATTGGTGTTTTTTCTCTAAACGAGATGGCAAAACATTCGAACATTACCCAAATATTGGTCAAAGGATACGGGACTACATATGGCAATATTATTACTGATACCTTGGCAAAAACTGGAACCATGTGAACTGGACGTGGACCCGTTCTGTGGGGTTCCACTATCTGCCATAAAAAGGCACATTATTGAAATTTGTCAATCTAATGATCGACTGAACATACTTCCTCGATCTCTAGAACGATGTGGCACAAAATAGATCCATATAGAACCGCCTATCTTCTTAGTCTTCAAAGGTCTCAGTTAGGTGATATGATATCGGTCATAACTGGCCATTGAAAGTTTAAAAACCACTGTAGAAGAAGCCAGAATCACAGGCCCACTTTGTCCCCCAATTTAGAGCCATCGGTGTAGCAACGTTTACCCGTAGAAATCCGTGCTATAATGTTGCGTTTAATCATGAAATTCTATCTGAGATCAATGTTTCAAAATTCCAGACATTTTATGTGTCTGGTATGCGATCGGGGACGTCTGATGATTGTGTAAAGTTTTCCAATGTGTCCCGCATACATTTATGATGTGCCCTATAACCGGTTTTGGTCAGTCCATCTAAAGTTATGAGCCGTTCGACTATAAGTGCCGTCTCATATCTCATACACATTTGTTTCAATAGGTTTCAATATCTAGCAACCTTTCAAGAGCCTTGTTTGACGTAGTCCTTGTGTCACCACTTATACCCAAGCAGCATGTACCCTGAACTTCCTGTAGTAGTTTGATATTACACTTTTTGTCCATAGAAGTCCATCAAATCATTAAAGCATAAGTTAGAATTGATCTAATTAAACTTTTATAAAGCCAATGTATCACAGTGGGACTAAGGCCCCCTTTTATGCCTATGGTTTTCCTACATAGCGCCCGGAACCGATGTAGCTTCCTCCATTCGCTTATCCTTGTTGGGATTAGGTATGATAAGAAAGGTAAAATACATCAATTATGAATTTTTATTTCATTCATTTTTTCTTTTGATGCCCACTGTGGTTAGAGTTTTCTTAAACTAAAAACTAGAGCAACTTAAAATAAAAATCATGTAAGGCAAAACTTTAGAATTTCAAACCCTATGTCTTTTAAATGTTCCAAATGTTCATTACTACATACAATTTGGTTCATCCTTGCTTGTTACTACTGTGTTAGTGACCAAGTTTAATAAAAGAAAATCTAACAATGGTCCGGGTGTTTAACTATAGACGATTGTCTGTCTGTAGTACTACTGGTTTTATGGCACATGTACATTCTTTGTATGTGGTGTCCTTCTGTATGAGTATCTGTTTTGAAATAATAAATGTTAAAATCACAGTGACCAAAGCTCTAACAACTCCTCCTAACACACATACGTTAGAAAATTAAAAAAGAAGAAAATATAATAGAAAAACTAAATTTTAAGGCAGTCATGCCATAAAAAGGATCAGAAGCAGAAGCACAGTTTCGTCTATATTTCCACAATACAAAACATATTAACCAAGTTTACAGTTGGAGTAAGTACTTCTTTCAACAGAGAGTGCAGATGTGTATGTGTGTGTGTGTATGTATGTTTTGTTCCTGCAGTTCGTGATGACATTTTTAATTTTGAATTACCACTAGTTATTTTGACTTGCAATTTTTCTGGAAGAAATTTTATTGGAAAAGGGGCAATTGACTCTGTATCAGATAAATAACAAATATTGCCAACACTTTTCTCCGAATTAGAGTCAACAGGTGGCCCTATATTTCCGGAAATTACTGCTTTTATTGGAACTGCTGGAACATTTGTATGTAGGTACATTTTACATACCTACATGTAATGTTTAGTGAATGTTGAAGAGTTTTTTTTTAACTTGGAAAATGACTAGTAACATTTGGCCTTTAAGCCAATTGACATTGTTGACAATCTGCTGGTCCTTGTTAGTATATACTGTAACATTTTTTCTTCCTCCTGTTTCTGCACGAGTTAGTAAGGAAAGGGGAGAGGAAGTTTCGTTTAATAGCATTTGATATTTTAGTTTTTATTATGGGGAAATGAAATAGAATCATGATAAGTTTATCAACTAGAATTCATTACAGAACAGAAACGGCGGCAAAACTGACATGTAATAACAATTTAAAATGGTTAAATTCTACCAAATTTTCTACTTAATAGTTGTACAAAATGTCCACACTTTAAAAATGATGAACTACTTAACGCTGGAACTTTTTCTACGCCATTTCCAGAATTCCATCGAAATTAGTTTCAAACATCTTAGAAGCGCTGAACATTAGACTATAATGATTTTCTAATATTCACCAACTTTAAAACGATACTAATCCTTACACATTGTTACGCCTTGCATTGTTAAAGAGTTTGTGAAGACTCTTCACAAGATTCTGGATTTCCCATAATACCTAAGATTTCTCCTGTTAAGATATTCGCTTTCGTAGAGGACAACTCAGTAAGGTACCAAACTTTGTCCAATTAGTTTTAGACTTATTGAGAAACTTAATTCAGCTGTGGCCGTAGTATTTTGAATCTTATATATCAACGGTCTGAAAAAGAATGATCTTCCGAAACTCTCCAATACTGAGTTTCTAAACATGTAGTTATGCCTAATACAACTTCTCTGATTCTATCGGCAAAAGTAAGTTCCTTGTGATAAAGTATTAAAGAAATCTATAAGGGAGTGTCTACTGCAATGGGTGTTTTACTACCCCAAGCTACATAATGGAAGTTGGCATCACAACCTTGTAGTTGTGTCAGAGAATCGGGGATTAGGTATACTGCTATGTATATGTTAGCACTACTTTACTTCAACACCGATTTATCTGATATTGATAAACCTGTGGGGACAAACCTGGGGGATATTGACAAACCTGTGGGTTTTTATACACATTTGGATGCCTCATGATCATACATAAAAGTTTCTATATGCGAGTTAGCTCGTTTTTTGGTATACAGGTAACCAGAAGTTGCAGTGGACACTATTGTTGGCACTTCTGTGACCTTATCAGAGCTAGCGATAACATCCTTTTTAATTTGTACCTTCACAATTCGAAAGGACATAAATCGAAGTGCTTTACCTAAAGAGCTACCGTGCTGGTTTTATTTCACGGTGATACTTTTACATCCAAAGGGTGAGCTTATTTGACGATCTAACACCCCAGTTTTGTGCTCCTTACACGACGCTAGCAATTTTGTACATGGTTATGCCGGTCCATGTACAAGCACTTTGCTCAAGTACTCGAACTATCCAATCGTTGACCACTGCTGCCCGTTGTTTAACTTCCGAGATACAAAATCATCACTTCCGTTTACAACCACGCAAATGTTGAGTGGGCAACAGCATCTAGAGACGTATTCGGTTCCGAAACACGAATCAATCAATCAAATACTCACAGATAACTTACTGTGGTAAATCTGGTATGATCAGACTTTTCCCTAAACATACCTGAACATGGAAGGAAAATTCAATGGTATCACTTGTATAAGATACCTTTCATCCATCATAATTCAACCCATTGTCATTCATACGACACACTCATAGAGAACAATATCCGACTCAATCTAGGTATACGGGCGGCTGAGATTCGTATATCACTACATCATATACATTTAACACCAACTCATTTCCAACGCTTAGTCCCACAGTCACTTATCCCGAAATATAGATTTCACCGTGAATAAGTCCATTAACCGGCATTCCCTTCACGAAAGTCCTGGCAGACTAGATGTATTCCTCTTTTCCTTCGAATTGCAATCACACAAAGATGGGGTTTTACATCAAGGTAACATGCCCTTGGGGGAAAGACACTGCGGGATATCTGTTGTCTCGGCAACAGCACCGAACTTGTCCCGAATTACAGACTTTACCGTGTATCAGTCTTTTAACCAACATTCTCTTCTCAAAGATTATAAGACTTCGTGGTACCAGATTATTGGGCTCTCAGGTTCGACCCCAGGTCAAATCATTTCAAGGAAAGGCCAAGGATACATTTGACACCAACAATTTATAGCCCAGTGTAGAGGTATTGGTAGCACATCTTTTCCCCCGGATTTCAATAATATCAAGATGGGGAAGGCCCTCAAGGTAACAGGCCCGGGGGGATTTCGAAAGGGCTGCTGCACCGTCTTCTAGCTCAATTTTGGAATTTGACTCCTCCATATTACCTACAGTAGATAATCATGCGGATACAGTCCTAAGTATTTCGGCGTTTCTTGTAACAGCTCTTATAATAGGCAAATTCCATTATTGAAGATAACAGCTTTAGAGGCGAAATAGGACAGAATCATAAATTTATTAAAACGTTTATATATCAAAATATGGAACTTTCCATCACCTAAAGGTATATAAGGTTCAAATTCAAAATCACAACTCAAGAATACGTAGTTCCTCTCTACGTATACAAATCACTTATCAAATGTAAATTATTAAAATTAACATATCGTTCAAATGTCATGTAAAATAGATATTATTCTCACAATTTTTTTTTCTATAAAGTTTTTAACAGAGGAATAATATGACCTCATAATTAAGTGAATTGTTTTCAACACTTCACTAACATTTGTTTTCTATTCTCTTTTCTCAACTTATGGATAATTGTCGGTCATACTTATAACACACTTGTGCAGTTTTAGTTTAAATTACTCAACAGACCATTTAGTAATGACCACAAAAGTATTTAAGTTAAATGTTGTATTAAGTAGAGATTTGGGCCAAATTGTGGGTTACTTAAATTTCATTTGGTAAAAGAATGAATAGAGAATATTTTTCTATTTTTTTGTTTTTGATGAAAATAAAGTGTTTATAAAAAAATTTTAGTTTTAAAGATTAAAAAATAACTTTAAGAACTTTTAACAAATAAAGAATGTAGGCGATAATAAGGGCATAAAAAATACTTATTCGAATTTCATCAACAACATGCGTTTAACCGAAACTACGTCGGCTGGAAAGTAAATTCATAAACAATTTCTACCCAAATTTTCCTTTAAACCCTATTTCAGATGGACTATTATACCATCTGAAACGAAACAACTGCTATCATAAGTTTCAGAAAAGAGTTTACATAAAATATAGTTAAATATTTGATAGATATTCCCAGGATTTAACCAAAAATAAAAATGTTTTAAATTCTCATACTTTAATTAGGAATACCAGTTGTTTTGATTTTACAAATTTTCCCATAACAAAAAAAAAAAAAAAAAAAAAAAATTAATCAAAATTCACAAGGATATAATGGCCATAACGTTTTCACTCATGTAATCAGTATGCAATTTTGCTTAAAAATTCATTGTGATTTTCACACAAACTAAGAGTATCGATTCAAAATTGCTCTTTTGAGGGGGAAAAAATGCATTATTCCTCAATTATGTTGTTAATTCAGATGTCATGATTGATTAATGCATACACGATGTATTATTAACATTTTAAGGTTTCAATTACCAATTATAAAGTACTAACTAATTGTTTTCACTTATGGGGTGTTGGCTTTATAAAACTCACATAACAGTATAATTAATCTTAAAGTATGTAGCAATGTGTGACAATGATGACGTTGTATGTATGTTTTGTGGAACTGGGTTTATTCGATAAATACTCATATATACATTTTGTAATCCAATACCTTTAACCAGACTAATTATAACACTTCAATTAACTTGAGCAATTATCTGCGCTGAGAAAGGCACACGACGCAAAAAGAGCAAAAAAAACAAAAATACTCCATTCTAAAATTTGCCAGTTAATAAAAGGTGGCCAATTGATGTGTCTACATACCACAGCACCTCATACCGCAAGCACAGCCAACACACATAATGCTATAAAGCAACAACAATAGTAACCTCGATAATAATGCTGACCACACACTTAGTCCTTATTAGGTTTTTAGTACAATATTTCTCAATCATCTGACGACTATGCACTGTGACACAATTTGCCTGAAGTCGGTAGGAGTTATGAATCGATTTTCGAAAAATCTATTAATATTTAAGTGCAGTATTTTTTTGGATGTGAATGGGTATTAATTTGTTCGCAATAAGAAAATCATATCAGATCTATGTTTTAATGCTAATCAAAATCATTTAGCTGTCATAAGAGTTATTTGGAAAAATTTCGCACGGCTATTGAAAATAGCCGATTTAAATAAATTTGCCCTCCCCGGTGTCATGTTATTTTGTTGAAAGATCCAAATCTTGTTGTTATTGTAATGCCGGGGAAAAGAGGTGCTAATAGTACTTCTAGTCTGTCGGGTCTATAAACCGGTGATGATAAAATATATATCCAGCCGTTAATTGGAAAGATTTGACATGAGGTCAAACAGAGAAACACATAATCTGGTACCACGAGAATGGGTAGCCCTCAGAGCAGAGTTTCGGGAGTTTGTCTTCTCCCGGTTATTGGAGGGGTCCCTTCGGGGTGCACGTGGTGGCTGTGACTTAAACCTAAGTGTTGGAAGTAAGTTGGTGTCAAGTGTATATGATATGGGATGGACGCAGGGGTATGCGGACCTTACCGACCCGTATACCTTGTGTAAGTCTGTCGAATGAAAGAGAAGTATGCTGGGTTGAATGGAGGTGGATATAAGGTACCTTATGCTTATCTATAGTCAAGACTAAGACTAATCTATAGTCAAGACTAAGAACAATCTATAGTCAAGACTAATCAATTTATAGTCAGACTATAGACTAATTTATAGTCAGACTATAGACTAATCTATAGTCAAGACTATAGAATAATTTATAGTCAAGACTATACGCCAATCAATAGTCAAGACTATAGACTAATCCATAGTCAAGACTATAGACTAGTCCATAGTCAAGACTATAGACTAATCCATAATCAAGACTATAGACTAATCTATAGTCAAGACTAAAGACTAATCAATAGTCAAGACTACAGACTAATCTATAGTCAAGATTAAGACTAATCTATAGTCAAGACTAAGACCAATCAGTAGTCAAGATTATAGACCAATCTATAGTCAGGACTATAGACTAATCTATAGTCAAGACTATAGAATAATTTATAGTCAAGACTATAGACCAATCAATAGTCAAGACTATAGACCAATCAATAGTCATAGTCCTGACTAATATATAGTCAGGACTATAGACTAATATAGAGTCTGGACTATAGACTAATCTATAGTCTGGACTATAGACTCATCTATAGTCTGGACTATAGACTAATCTATAGTCTGGACTATAGACTAATCTATAGTCTGGACTATAGACTAATCTATAGTCTGGACTATAGACTAATCTATAGTCTGGACTATAGACTAATCTATAGTCAGGACTATAGACTAATCTATAGTCTGGACTATAGACTAATCTATAGTCTGGACTATAGACTAATCTATAGTCAGGACTATAGACTAATCTATAGTCAGGACTATAGACTAATCTATAGTCAGGACTATAGACTAATCTATAGTCAGGACTATAGACTAATCTATAGTCAGGACTATAGACTAATCTATTGTCAGGACTATAGACTAATCTATAGTCAGGACTATAGACTAATCTATAGTCAGGACTATAGACTAATCTATAGTCAGGACTATAGACTAATCTATAGTCAGGACTATAGACTAATCTATAGTCAGGACTATAGACTAATCTATAGTCAGGACTATAGACTAATCTATAGTCAGGACTAGTCAGGACTATAGACTAATCTATAGTCAGGACTATAGACTAATCTATAGTCAGGACTATAGACTAATCTATAGTCAGGACTATAGACCTGCGTGTAAGATACACAAAGGGGGTGGTGGTGAGTCGTCAAAAAAGCTCTCCCCATGGATGAAAAATATCACCCTAAAATTAGGACTTCAAGGCAGGTGTTCACGTAAAGCACTTCGGCATCTTAAATAAATTCCATTGTCCCATTTTCATCAAGTGGTCCACTATAATTGCTAAATATGTCACTGTGATGATGTTTTCAAAAAAAGTGGTGCCAAGGACTAAAGGAACAAAAAATAAAATATATTTACTGTTATAACCGCAACATACGGTCAATGAAAACATAATAGTTTTATGCACAATTTTGTATTTTTTTCAGCTTCTAAGCATGTCGTCGGTTTTAT
Source organism: Lucilia sericata (assembly GCF_015586225.1). Classification (NCBI taxonomy): domain Eukaryota; kingdom Metazoa; phylum Arthropoda; class Insecta; order Diptera; family Calliphoridae; genus Lucilia; species Lucilia sericata. The sequence continues at coordinate 354,547 of NW_023994388.1, read as the reverse complement.
AATATTTTTAAAATATGTAGAGTAAGTATTTTGTATGTATATTTTTCTACTTATGTAAAGCTTAATATGCACTTAATAAAGAATTTTTTTCAGGTTTTTTTTTCGCATACAACACAAATGTTAAACTTATTGCGTGTGTCTGCAATTAGTCAGAAAAATCAATAATGTGTTAAATATGTTTTCATGCCCTACTATAGTAACGAGGGTATTATGGGTTGCTGTTGATGTTTGTATGCCTAAAATTAAAATGTTTACCTTAAATTACACCGATCTACTCAGATTAATTTTCTCGATCGAGTATCCAGTTATCATTCAATCAGTAAATATTGTGCACGTTACGATAAAAAAATAACCAGACGTTAAGAAGATGAAAGTATGACAGTCCAACAATTCAAAAAGGATTCAATTCTTCATTTCAAATAACGTCTAAACTCGTATTCTTAAGGCTGGTTTGGTCGTTAAAATTAATTTAAAAGGAAGACCTCATGTGGGGTCCTACGGTCTATTATGGACCGATCTTCATAAAATTTGATTGAGAGAACTGGAATTTTGTAGCAAATTATGAGGGTTAACGTCATTTTCTGAGGGGGTCCTTATATGTATATTGGGGTAGTGTCAATTATGAACCGATTTTCAAAAAATTTAGTGTCAAATAGGGATAGTGTTAACTATTTACTTATCAACATTACATTTAACAGACAATTTTTATAGTGTCGATAAAACCTATTTATGGCATTTTGAAGCACGTTATGTATGAGTCTTTCTAAAGGGAATCTTACATATATACGGAGTAGAGACAATAATAAACCGATCCTTAAAATATTTTACAGAAACATTTTGGACCCTATAGAACCTATTCATGCCGCATTTCATAGGTACATATGTATTTTTCAAGTCGGTTTTATAGACGTTAAAGAAGGAGGAGATTATATGGGGGATAGGTCCGTTAACTACATCTCCGTTTATCGCTTAACCGGTAGATATTCAACCATCTAAAACAATGTTTGAAAACTGTTTATTTAACCTTGCGATAAAATAATAAACCCGACATTGAGATAATGTGGATTACAAACGAATAAGGTCCCAGAATATATACTTTTATGAATCTTAGACTAATATTTCGATGTGTTACAAACGTAATGACAAAATCAATTGCTTCGTTATAAATTAGGCGTATTTTATAAAGAGGGATAGATGGAAACATTTTGGCTTCAACTTTCAACTGCGTTAAAGTAAGGGGACCATATATGGGGCTAGGTGAAATCGTGGACTCTTTCAGCAGACAAACGGACATGGCTAGATCGTCTTAGACCCGTTAGCTATACCTCCGTTTATCGTTTAACAGGTCGATATTCAGCCATTTAAAAACTTTTTATTACCACTGATGGTGGTGGTGGGTAAAAAACAGTTCAAAAAAACTTTAGATTACTCCGCAAATGATTTATCAGTGTTGACAAGTTCACAGCTAAAACTATAATTGTTCATGTTAGAATTCCATCCACATTTTAAGTTAAAATTGATTTCATATTTCAGTGTATAATTTTCCTTTTGATGCAAACATCGATATCAACAAAAACCTAATTATATCGTTTAAAGTATTACGTTAGAGTTAAGCAAGTTTTTAATCGAACCTTATAAACATTTGCTAAAAACTTATAATTGGAGAAATTAGAGCAATGCAAGTACTATTTACATCTGCATTTTTAGATATATAAAACAAGTAAGAATTTATAGTCGGACATGGTCGACCATATGATACCCAACACCAGTGATTATGTTACAAATTTTATTATTTTTTCTAATAATAAAGTACTTAATTTCATATTTACCTTAATTCAGATTTATTTTAAAAAATTTTTGACAAAAAAGAGATTTTCTAAAAGATGGGTTATATGAGGGCAGGGGGTTAATAAGGTCCTATCCTTTTTGGTAGAGGGATTTACGTAACATCAGTTATTTATGCAGAATATCATCGTGATATTAGTGTTTATAAGTGTTTATAAGTGAAGTTTGACCATCAAGACATTTTCTGAAGGGTACGGTTGTATGGGGGCTATACGAAATAATGGACCGATTTTAACCATTTTCAATATGCTTCGTCCTTGGGAAAGAAGAGGAGTGTGTGCCAAATTTCATCAAATTATATTAAAAATTGCACCTATAGAGTGCGCACAAGGTTTACATGGGCGCACAGACGAACAAACATAGCTAAATCGACTCAGAAAGTGATTCTGACCCGATTGGTATATTTAGGTTAGGTTGATAGGAGGATGTATACTACATAAAATCCGAAGAAATACACCTAGGCCACTATAGGGCCTGTTGTGCGCTCCAAGTCATGAAAAAAACAAAAAAAAAATAATTGTTCACTGAATGTATTTTTTTTCCATGTTCAGAAACTCAGTTTCCTGGACGTAATTCCTAAGAATTCCAATCAGTGTTAGTCAGGAATGTTATTTTCGGAATAACATCACTTCCAATATACTTGGATCTAACTTCGACGAATGCCTGGCAGTGGTAAAGTAAAAATAAAAATAAATGCTCCTGAGTTTCACTGTCCTCTCCACATGCTCTACATTCGTTTGAATTCGCACATCCATTGTGCTCGTAACACTGTGTGTCTACTCAGAATACTTACTATCATGCTAACTTTGCGCATTTTGAGGAGATTTTTCATCTTGCTCTCATCAGGGTCACCCCATAGGATCTTCGTGGTTCTACTCACTGTTTCATTATTCCAAGAGGTCTTACGGGTTTCTCTCACCCATATTTTTAGTTCAGCTTTTGTTGCGTCGAATGGTTTTGCGTTTGTTAGATTAACTGCCTCGAGCTCCCTTCCCTTTAAAGCTACTCCCGAGTGGGCTGGTACCCATATGATGTAAACCTTACCTCTCATATCTTAAATATGTTTCATCGGTGGAATATCTAGCAACGTTCCCAGAGCCTTGGTGGAATTAGTACACGTGCAGCATGTACGCTGAACTTCCTGTAGTAGTTTGATATTGCACTTTTTGTCTAAAGCAGTCCACCAGATTATTGAAGCATAAGCTAGAATTTATCTAATTACACTTTTATAAAGCCCATTTGTCATAGTAGAACTAAGACCCTATTTCATGCCTATAGTTCTCCTACATATCGCCCAGCACTGATGTGCCTTGTTGATCCTACCCTCTATGTCGTGTCTGTCGAGGATTACACTTAAGTGCTTAACTTCGTCAGTCACTGGTATCTTACTGCCCAGGAAGCAAGGTTCAGTATATGTAGAAATTTTTGTCTTTCTTGTATTGGTATACTTAAAGGTGGGTGTAGGACCATTTTTTTTTTTTTTGATGTTACAAACATCAGCACAAACGCATAATACCCTCCCCACTATAGTGTGGTATAAAAACATTAACAAATTTCTACATTTATTTTATGATGCGAGCAATTAATTGTACCAAACCATTGGAAATGCATTTTTGCTGATATTTGTAACGTATCAGTATCCTCCACTTTAAGGTAATGAAATTCTTCATGTGGTCTTTTATTGCACTAAGGACGAGACGTATAAAAAGTGATTAGAATCTGTCCATTATTTTACATAACACCATACAAATGTTCACGAATAGGGTATTTTATAGACAGTCTTTATTGATCATGTTTTCTATCAGAAATTATATCAGATAAATAAATAACATTTTGTATATATAAATATTTGAACTCTAAGTAAACTATCGATAGAAATTTTAGAGCATTTTATAGACAAAGTTTCTATCTAAGTAAAAGAAAACAACTCGTATACGAATTTAATAATTAATCGTTTATTTTATGTAAAAAGAAAAAATTTTCAAACTCAGAAAAAGTTTAAACTATTAATACACATGTCACCAATTTTTGGAACCACAAATGAGATTTTTCATTAAAATAAAAAATATCAACATATCATTTATTTGCACTTAATTAAATCTACTTTAACATTTACAAATTCTCTACAAAAATTTTATTTGATTAAAAAAAATCAACCTTTATTTCCAACAATTAATTGCCATTGAAACACCTTTACTTGGCTGTCATTCGCAAATTGGCAGGTTTGTTTTTCTGTTGTTATAAAGCCCTTAAACAGAACCTAAAAGCCACACAATTTAAATGTAAACCAGGTGGTTTTGTTTTTGATTCTCCATTCATCTTTAAAATGCATAAATAAAAATCCTTTGCGAAACTCTATATCATCATACACCTTGCAACAAATGCGAAAAAAAAGGAACTATTAAAATGTTTTTTTCCCCTCATCATCTATGCATGTTGCATGCTGTTGAATCAGAAGTCCTTTTTTGTGTTTTTTTAAACAAAACCAGACAGGATAAAACGCATAATACATCAATATAAAGTTTATATATTATAAAAGAAACACACATGCAGGATCACAATTCAGCAGATGCTAAGTGCAGTGTGAAGTGAGATATCTGCTCCTATTGCTTCTGATCAATCTCGAAAATATGAAGGGTTTTATGCCAGTGTATTCCATCCATACTTGAGGAACTTTGGAAGCTTTGAAACACAGATCCCAG